>NC_057419.1:57396931-57424682 GCF_019320065.1 Cervus canadensis
AAAAAAAAAAACAAACAAACAGACAAAACAAAACAAAACAAAAAACAGAAATATAGCACAAAAGAAGGAACAAGGTAGAAACTCACAAGACCAAATAAATAAAGAGGAAATAAGCAAGCAAACCCGAAAAATAATACAGAATAATGATAGTAAAGATGTCCCAAAGCCTTTAAATAGAAAATAGAATGGAGAAAATGCACGAAAAAATTAACACAATTAATACAATTATGAAGGACATAGACTAAATAAACAGTGATGAATAATTCAATTACTGAAATTAAAAATACTGTAGAAGGAACCAACAGCAGAAGAATGAATAAGTGAGCTGAAAGACAAAATGTTGGAAATAAGTGCTGAAGAGCAGAATAAAGGAACAAGAAATTTAGGGAAAAAACAGATTGAGGATAGACTCAGAGACTTCTGGGACAATTTTAAACAAACCAACATTCGAGTTATAGATGTCCTAGAGGAAGAAGTGAAAAAGAAAGGCACTGAGAAAACTTTTGAAGAGATTATACTGCAAAACTTTCCCAACATTGAAAAGGAGATAGTCAACAAATCCATGAAGCACAGAGAGTCCCATTCAGGATAAACCCAAAGAGAAACATGTTGAGATACATATTAATCAAGATAATGGAGATTAAACACAAAGAAATAATATTAAAAGCAGAAAAGAAAAAGCAACAAGTAACATATAAGAGGAAACTCATATGATCAACAGTGGATCGTTCAGCAGGAACTCTGCAAGCCAGAAGGGAATGGCAGGATACACTTAAAGTACTGAAAGAAAATCATCTACAACAAAGATCACTCTACCCAGCAAGGACCACATTCAAAATTGAGGGAAAAATCACAAGCTTTACAGACAAGCAAAAGTTAAGAGAATTTAGCACCACCAAACCAGCTTTACAACAAATACTAATGGGAATTATACAGACAATAAACACAAGAGAAAGGAAAGACCTATAAATACAAACCCAAAACAATTAAGAAAATACAAATAGGAACATGCTAGTGTATCAGCATTTACTCTAAATGTAAATGGATTAAACTCTCCAACGAAAAGACACAGACTGGCCAAATGGATACAAAAACAAGACCCATATATATGCTGTCAACAAGAGACCCACTTCAGGCCTAGAGACACATACAGACTGAAAGTAAAAGGATGAAAAAGATATTCCATGCAAATGGAAAATAAAAGAAACTTGGAGTGGCAATTCTCATTTCAGAAAAAAAAATAGTCTTCAAAATAAAAGACATTACAAGAGATAAGGAAGGACACTACATAATGATTAAAGGACCAATCCAAGAAGATATGACAGTTGTAAATGCTTATGTACCCAACATATAAGCACATCAATACATAAAGCAGACACTAACAGACATAAAATGGGAAATTGACAGTAACACAATAACATGAGAGGACTTTAACACCCATCTTACACCAATGGACAGATCATCAAAACATAAGATCAATAAGGAGCCACAAACAAATGAAATATTGGACCAGATAGATATAATTGATATCTTCAGGAATTTCCATCCAAATGAAGGAGAATACACTTTCTGCTCAACTGCACATGGAATGTTCTCCAGGATAGACTACATCTTGGGTCACAAATCAAGCCTCTTTAAATTTAAGAAAATTGAAATCATATCAAGCATCTTCTCGATGACAACACTATGAGACTAGATATCAATTACAAGAAAAAAACTGCAAAATCACAAACACATAACGATTAAACAATAAATTTCTAAATAATGAAGAGGCTACTGTAGAAATAAGAAGGGAAATCAAAAGATTCCTAGAAACAAATGACAATGAAAACGTAACAACCCAAAGCCTATGGGATGCACCAGAATCAGTTCTAAGAGGGAAGATTGTATCAATACAATTCTACCTCAACAAGCAAGAAAAACATCAAATAGACAACCTAACTCTACAGCTAAAGCAGCTGAAAAAAGAAGAAATAAAAACCCAAAGTTAATAGAACGAAAGAAATTGCAAAGATCAGAGCAGAAATAAATGGAAAAGAAATAAAGGAGACAGTAGCAAAGATTAATAAAGTGAAAAGCTGATTCTTTGAGAAGATAAACAAAACTGACAAACCGTTAGCCAGACTCATCAAGAAAAAAAGGAAGAAAAATCAAATTAACAAAATTAGGAATGAAAAAAGAGAGGTTACAAGTGACAATGCAGAAATACAAACTCTCATAAGAGACTACTACAAGCATATACATGCTAATAAAGTGGACAACCTAGAGGAAATGGACAAATTATTAGAAAAGTTCAAACTTCCAAGAATGAACCAGGAAGAAATAGAAATTATGAACAAGCAATTTACAAACACTGAAATCAAAACTGTGATAAAAATCTCCCATAAAGCATAAGCCCAGGATTGGAGAGTTTCACAGGTGAATTCTATCAAACATTTAGAGAAGAGCTAATGCCTATCCTTCTGAAACTCTTCCAAAAATTTGCAGAAGAAGGTACACTTTCAAACTCATTCTACCAGGCCACAATCACCCCAATACGAAAACCAGACAAAGATGTAACAACAACAACAACAACAACAAAAAATCACAGACCAATATCACTGACGAACATAGATGCAAAAAATCCTCAATACAATTCTGGAAAGCAGAATTCAACTACATAGTAAAAAGATCATTCACCATGATCAAGTCGGGTTTATTCCAGGGATACAAGGATTCTTCACTATATGCAAATAATCAATATGATACACCATATTAATAAATTGAAAGATAAAAACCACATGACAATTTCAATAGATGCAGAAAAAGCTTTTGACAAAATTCAGCACATATTTATGTTAAAAACTCTTTGAAAATGGGCATAGAAAGAACTTACCTTAACATAATAAAGACCATATAAAACCAACCCACAGCAAACTTTATTCTCAATGGTGAAAAACTGAAAGCATTCCTTCTATGATCAAAAGCAATACAAGAGTTACTATTACAATTATTACTAGATACTATTATTCAACATAGTTTTTGGAAGTCCTAGCTATGGCAATCAGAGAAGAGAAAGAAATAAAAGAAATTCAGATTTGAAAGGAAGAAGTAAAACTCTATTTGCAGATGACATGGTACTGCAAATATAAAACCCTATAGATACTATCAGAAAATTACTAGAACTAATCAGTGAATTTAGTAAAGTAGCAGGATACAAGGTCAATGCACAGAAACTACACATTCCTATACACTAACAATGAAAAATCAGAAATAGAAACTAAGGAGCTAATTGAATTTACCATTGCAACCAAAAGAATAAAATACTGAGGAATAAACCTATCTAAGGAGTCAGAAGAGCTATATACAGAAACTATAAGACAATGATTTAAAAACTCAGAGATAACATAAACAGATGGAGGGGTATTCCATGATCCTTGGTTTGAGAAATCAATATTGTGAAAATGACTGTACTACCAAAAGTAATCTACAGATTCATTGCAATCCTTATCAAATTATCAATGGCATTTTTCACGGAACAAAAAATTTCACAATTCATATGGAAACACAAAAGACCCCGAATAGCCAAAGAAATCTTGAGAAAGAAGAATGGAGCTTGAGGAATCAACTTACCTGATTTCAGACTACTATACAGCTACATTCAACAAGACAGTATGGCACTGGCACAAAAACAGACGTATAGACCAATGGAACAAGATGGAAAGCCCAGATATAAACCCACACACCTATGAGCACCTTATCTTTGATGAAGGAGGCAAGAACATACAACGGGAAAAAGATAGTTTCTTCAATAAGTGCTGCTTGAAAAACTGGACAACTACATGCAAAAGAATAAAATTAGAACATTTCATAACACCATACACAAAGATAAAATCGAAATGGATTAAAGACCAACATGTAAGATCAGAAACTCTAAAACTCTTAGAAGAAAACATAGGCAGAACACAGTATGACATAAATCATAGCAAGATCCTTTATGAACCACGTCCTAGAACAATGGAAATAACAAAAAATAAATAAATGGGACCTAATTAAACTTAAAAACTTTTGCACAGCAAAGGATTCTATAAACAAGGTGAAAAGACAAACTCAGAATGGGAGAAAATAATAGCAAGTGAAACAAAGGACAAAAGATTAATTTTCAAAATATACAAGTCAATAACAGTAAAAAAAAGAAAAAATCAAAAAGTGGGAAAAAGACCTAAACAGACATTTCTCCAAGAAGACATACAGATGGCTAATAAATACATGAAGAGATGCTGAATATCATTCATTATTAGAGAAATGCAAATCAAGAAATTATAATGAGATATCACCTCACACCAGACAGAATGGCCATCATCAAAATATCCACAAACAACAAGTGCTAGAGAGGGTGTAGAGAAAAGGGAACCCTCCTACACTGCTGGTAGGAATGTAAACTGATGCAACTGCTATGGAAGATAGTATGGAGATTCCTTAAAAAAAATCAGGAATAAAACTACCATATGACTCAGCAATACCATTTATAGGCATATACCCTAAAGAAACTAAAACTGAAAAAAGACACATGTATCCCAATGTTCATTGCAGCACTGTTTACAATAGCCAAGACACAAAAGCAACTTATATGTCCATCAACAGGTGAATGGATAATGAATTTGTGGTAATTATATACAATACAATACTAATCAGCCATAAAAATGGAACACATTTGAGTCAGTTCTAATGAGGTAGATGACCCTATAGCATATTATACAGAGTGAAGTAAGCCAGAAAGTGAAAAATGGATATCATATATTAACGTGTATATATGGAATCTAGAAGGATGGTACTGATGAATCTGTTCCCAGAGCAGCAGTGGAAAGGCAGACACAGAGAACAGACTTGGAAAACAGACATAGAAAATAGACAAAGTTGGGGGAGAAGACGGAGAGGGTGAAATGAATGGAGAAAGTAGCAAGGAAGCATATACACTAACATGTGTAAAATAGACAGACAATGGGGAATTGCTGTGTGACTGAGGGAACTCAAACTGGGGTTCTACAATAACCTAGAGGGGTTGAAAACTGTGGGAGGTGGGAGGGAGATTCAGGATGGAGGGGAAATATATATACCTATAGTTAATTCTTGGGGATGTATGGCAGAAATCAAACCAATATTGTAAAGCAATCATCAATCAATTAAAAATAAATATTTAAAAAACACTATGAGATACCACCTTATGCCTGACAGAATGACTATCACCAAAAGGACAACAAATAAAAAATGTTGGCAAGGATGTGCAGAAAAGGAAACACTTATGCACTGTTGGTAGGAATGTAAATTGGTGTAACCAATGTGGAAACCTGTATGGAAATTTGGCTTTTACTATGTTGAGGTATGTTTCTTCTATGATGTTTGATCTTTTGAATATGTTATTGAATTCGGTTTGCTAATTTTTTAAGATTTTTGCATCTATGTTCATAAGTGATATTGGTCTATAGTTTTGTTTTGTTGCAGCATCTTTGTCTGGTTTTGGTATCAGGGTTATGGTAGCCTCATATAATGAGTTTTGCAGTTTTCCTTCCTCTGCCATTTTCTGGAAGAGTTTGAGTAAGATAGGTGCCATCTCTTCTCTAAATTTTTGGTAGAGTTCATCTGTGAAGCCAGCTAGTCCTGGAATTCTGTTTGTTGGAAGAATTTTTTATTACAGTTTCAATTTCTGTGCTTGTGACAGGTCTGTTCAAATTTTCTATTTCTTCCTGGTTCAGTTTTGGAAAGTTATACTTTTCTAAGAGTTTGTCCATTTCTTCCAAGGTGTCCATTTTATTGGTATACATTTGCTCATAGTAGTCTCTTATGATCATTTGTACTTCTGTGTTATCTGTTGTAATTTCTATATTTTCATTTCTAATTTTATTGATTTGAGCCTTCTCCCTTTTTTCTTGATGAGTCTGGCTTATGGTTTGTCTATTTTGTTTAGCTTCTCAAAGAACCACCTTTTAGCTTTATAGACAAATGCTATAGTCTGCTTCATTTTTCCCTTTTATTTCTACTCTAATTTTTATGATCTCTTTCCTTCTACAAACTTTGGGGATTTTTTGTTCTTTTTCTAGTTGCTTTAGGTGTAAAGTTAGGTTGTTTATTTGATATTTCTCTTGTTTCTTAAGGTGGGCTTGTATTGCTATTAACATCCCTCTGAGCACTGATTTTACTGAATCCCATAGCTTTTGAGTTGTGTTTTCATTATCATTCATTTCTGTGCATACCTTGATTTCCTTTTTGATTTCTCCAGTGTTCTGTGGGTTATTCACAAGGATGTAAAGTAGATTCCATATGTTTGTGTTTTTATAGCTTTTTTTTTCCCTCTAGTTGATATCTAATCTTAGAGTGTTGTGATCAGAAAAAATGCTTGACGTGATTTTTAATTTTTTTTTTTTTTAATATTTACTGAGGCTAGATTTGCAGGCCATGATGTGCTCTTTCGTGGATAATGTTCCATGAGTGTCAGGGAATGTTTGACGGGAGGATTCCTACGTGCTATCTCTCATGAGTCCTTTGTCCCTCTTCAAGCAGAACAGCACGCTGCTCCCTGGTACTGAGGTCATTGTGTGAGGCAGGCTTGGGTCTCCTTTAGTAAACATTATCTTTAGGACAAAACTGCTTAGTCTCCTTCCCCTTTCTTGAGATATGGATTGTCTCCTGACCTTGTGACTAACATTACCCCTTGTTCCCTTGGTAACAGTTCCTGTACGTTTGGTTTCCTGATCTCTATCATTCCCAAAAGAAGTTTCTTGTACCACAGCCTATATATACTCATAGAAAAATCATTAAAGCACCTTTGCTACATCAGAGCTTAGGTCCCTGGGTCTTTTTTGTCTCTCTCTCTCTTTCTTTTACTTTCTTATCGTTGACTCCATACCACCAGGTTCCGGTCCATTAAAGGACCCCAGCAAATGGCGCCAAGGAACAGGGACACTGGTATACGTGGCATATGGGGCGGAATGACTCAGGGACCTATTAAGGTCGGTAAGTACTAAGGCATGGGTCAAACAGCTGGCCAGCCCCATTATTTTTCTACTTTACTTCACCATTTGTTTAAATTTCAGGGACTTCTGGTTTCACGCCAATGAATAGAGGCTTGCCTTCAAACGGTAGTTGAATATAATCCTTAGTTTCCTGATAAATGCAGTTTTGATTTAGAAATTTGGCTCCAGGTCAAAGAAAATGTTAAATGAGCAGCCAAACAAGGAAAAAAACATTCCAATTGATCTCTAGCCCCTATGGGCTCTTATTAAAGCTGTAATTCTGCCATTTCAAGGTACATTCTAGCCCTTCCAATATTCAGCAACAGACAGAACACTTATTACATAAATATAAATTAAATGATTAAACTTTACAAAAGGCCCAATTAAAACAATACAAAATATCTCAAAATTTTCTTACTAGCCCTGTCCCGGCTGCTCCAAATGCTTCTCCTCTGCCAACAGTCGCAACTCCAAAAGTCTCTCCTTTGTTGGAACCTAATGAAAAGTTATGCTAATTTTTAAGCTAGGTTAGAAGCTGCTATTTCCCGTACTGTAATTGGAGAAGAAACCAAAAAACAGCTAGAGAAATTACTTGCTTATGAGAATGCAAATCAGAAATGTCAAAGAGCTATAGCTGCAATTTGTGAGACTAGGACTATTATTGATTATTTGAAGGCTTGTCACAATCTAGGATCAAAAACTTAAAAGATGCAAATACTAGTTGAAACAATGGCTACTACCTTTTAAAAAGGGAAATGAAGGATACTTTACATGTAGGGATAAAAACTGTTTAAAAAGGGACTGCCCTAAGAAGGCTATTAAAAAACCTTCAAAAATTTGCCCTTGCTGCCATAGAAGAATGCACTGGGCCAAAGACAGTAAATTTAAATCTGATATTGAAGGAAAACCTATTCCAGGAAACTCCAAACAGGGGACCTCCCAGGTCCCCTACAACAAAAACCAGGGGCAAATTCTATCTTTTCCCTCAAATCCTCAAAGTCCAGCAGTGCTGCCATTAATATACCAGCCCTAAATGATTTTTTTCCTTTACCCTTAAGCAGTCCCTTCCAGAATACCTACTGGAATTTTTGGACCCCTGCCCCCACAAACCTTCAGTCTTTTACTTGGCTGATCTAATTTGGCTTCTAAAGAAATTACTGTTCACCCTGGAATAATTGATTCAAATTATAAAGGAGAAATTCAAATTATGATGTCAGCTCAGATTCTATGGCAATTCAAAAGGGGGGGACAAAATTGCTCAATTACTTCTTTTGCCTTACATTTCTATTAACTCCTCTAATAATGTACAGACAGGCAGCTTTGGCAATACAGATCAAAAACGATCCTTATGGACATCATTGGTATTTAAATATGCCCGACCAAATATAAACATCAAAATTAATGGTAAAAGATTTTCTGGTCTCCTCGGCACTGGATCTAATATTATGATTATTTCCAAACACTTGTGGCCCAAATCCTGACCTATACAAAAGGTCTCTTGCCAAATTGCAGGAATTTCTCAAACCAAAGTACAAGAAATTTATCAAAATATTCAAATCTACCCGTATGAGAGATCAAAAGGCCAACCTACAACATTGAGACCTTATGTGATAGATGCACCCCCTTAATCTAATAGGAAGGGACTTACTTATGCAATGGCAAACTCAGATATACATTCCACATTTTTCCTAGGGGCCACTGCTCATTTAACAAACAAAACAATTATTAAAATAACTGAGAAAAATTATGAGCCTATTTGGACAAAACAATGACCCCTTATGGAAAAAAAAAAAAAAAATTACAAGCTACTAAAGAACTTATAAACACACAATTAAAATTGAAACATATTGAGGAATCTTGCTCTTTTGGGAACTCTCCTATTTTTGTTATAAAAAGGAAATATAACAAATGGTGTCTCTTAACAGAGTTTAGAAAAGTTAATTCTTTTATGAAACCTATGGGTGCATTGCAACCAGAGATCCCATCACCTATTACTATTCCTCAAAATTGGCACATTATTATTACTGATTCACAAGATTGCTTTTTTAATATACCTTTACACCCTTTAGACCAGGAGAAATTCACTTTCTCTCTCCCTTATCCTAATCATATCGGGCCTCATAAAATATTTCAGTAGACTATGTTACCTCAAGGTATGCTTAAAAGTCCTGCTGCTGCTGCTGCTAAGTCACTTCAGTCATGTCCTGCTCTATGCGACCCCATAGATGTCAGCCCACCAGGCTCCCCCATCCCTGGGATTCTCCAGACAAGAGTACTGAAATAGGGTGCCATTGCCTTCTCCATAACAGTCCTAGTATTTGTCAAAATTTTGTAGCCAAGGCTTTACTTCCTATGTGACAGCAATTCCCTCATGAATATATCATTAATAATATACTATAGCTACAAAAAGGAGAAATGATATTTTTGACACTGAATGGCTATGATATTCTTTAGACTCCGGAGAAAACTGATTAAAATAAAATCTTTTTTAAAATTGATTGCAAAACCAGTTCTTCTTGCACCCGCAGTTAGGAAAAGGTTAACTTGTTAAAATATTTTTTTGGAGCTCCAGTTCTGCCTGGGAAACAACAATAGGCCTAAGAAAAAACCTTAAGTTAACTCTTATCATGCCCTTGGGATACACAGCCCACTCTATCTGGGACTCGAGCCATTAACAAATTGGTGGAGCTCAAATAAATAAAACAAAAAGATATTTTAAATTTCAAATGGAGAACTATGCCTATGTATCTAAAATTATCTATGTCTCAATGTATGTTTTTGGATAGTGTGGAGTTAATGAGCTCTATTTAAATTCAGCTTCACATGAACTGAAAAATGTTCAATATTAAATGTAATGTTTATTTAAATATAACTATAATTTAAATATAATTATTTGTTGGTCTAATTGGGACATGTCTTAAGTCATCAACATTGTATAATACTTTTGTTATGCCTTGGTTTAAGGTAGGCTGAGTTTGTCAGCAAAGGGGTAACTCTTTATGTATATATATACAGATATATAAATGAGATGGAAGCTTTTGGATGGGCTCTATTGGAAATAATTATATTTTTAATAAAATAATCTATTGTCTATAACCTGGAACAGTTTCTTAGGATTAGAGTGACTTGGGTTTCTAGAGTTGTGCTGAACTAAGTAGTGGAAGTTTGTTGAATGGCTGGGTCATTTCCAAATGAAGTAGGATTTTGAAGCGTTAATTGCTGAACATTGGCTTACTCTTACAAGGGGTTTTTCTTGCAGAAGAGCTGAAGAGATTTTGAGCTGTTAATGAATATAAATATATATTTGTATAGGAACGGATATATATATAATATAATATGATTTGATAAATATGTTCAATGGTCTATAAAATGCTAACATACAGGACATTTCATGGTTGCTATAGAAGAGTAAAATATATGCTTTTAATAGAAAGATACAAGAAATGGCAAATAAAATGATGAATACAAAAATATTTTTTTAATTGTTGAAACATTTATTATAGAATAAAGTAGTATTTGCATAGGCTTTGCTAGGCTAGTTTTTCATTGTCGTTCTAGCTACAGCAAATGTTCTTTCTCCAAATTAGGCCAAATTAGAAACAAAAGAAAAATTCTGGGAAAACAACATTTAACGGAATTAACTTTGGTCAGCAGATACATTCAGACTGCAAATATATTGGAAAATGCATTTGAAATGCTTGGGTGGATCACAATGAAAACCATAAAGTATGATGTGTTTATTTGAAATAAACATTGCATTTGTTTATTGTGCTATCATATTTTGTTTTGGCCTTTTAACTTTTAGGGATGTTTAGTGCTGGAATTTTAGAAGGGCTTATGACAAATGAAGGAAAATTTTATGGCAAATAGATGTAACTCATTGTCCTGAACATTCTTCCTCTTCCTTCTTACATGTCTCGATCAATACAAATTCTTCTTTTCTAGGGGCAACACTTCCCTAAGGTAAGACTACACAACATGTTATAACCCACCTATCAACTTACTTCACGATAATGAGAACACCTAATTCTATAAAAACAGACAATGACTCTGCCTATATTTCTAAGCAGTTCAAACAATTTTTACATTCATTCTCTATTAAACAGATTACAGACATTCCTTATAATCCACAAACACAAGACATAATTAAACAAACACATTACATGCTGTAACTGCAAATAAAAAATTAAATAAGAGGAAATACACAGGAACACTTTTGTCTTCCTTGTCCAGAGCAAACTTTACTAGATTCTGGTGTTGTGTAGTCTTTAAGCCTATAACTATTGTTGGTGTGACTTTATTTCTGTTCCCAATCTGTAGGATTCTTAAAGCAGGGTGAGAACGGCATAAAAAAAAAAAAAGACGCCATTTCCCGAATGGATTATTTGTTCCTAAGAATATCAGAAATGTGGAATGTTCGCCTTCTTTTCAGGTCTGTCTTGGAAGTGTAGTCATCTTTAACACACTGAACAGTGAGATTCAACAGTTGCTAAGCTGCATTTCTTTTTCAAGGACAAGGTCAAATATATTTGGATGTGAGCAAGATTTCATTTGTCAAGTTGTTCTGCATCAGCTTTTCAATAATTTCACTTAGGAAAAAATATTTGAATGGTTACTCCTAATCCTTTGCCCCAAATAACACAAACCACAGCCAAATACCAGTCCCAAACAGATTTCTGAATGATTTTTTTCTTTTGGACTGAAATATTTCCTAAGAATGTTTTCATCATTATTGCTTTCCTTTCTTTTTATAACTATTGTTAATATAGCCTTATTTGTTTTAAACTTTTTAAGCTTACCACAAAGAGATGTTTTGACAAAAGCAAAAAACAAAAAACAAACAAAAAAAAGAAGTTTTGAAACATTAAAGGACACCTCCTTTCCTTTGCCCATTTGATATCAAGACGGGTTAACTAATCAATGGAAATCTAAGAAACTAATCTTACAGGGAAAGGGTATGCTTCTATTTCTCCAGATGGATCCAACAAGCTCACATGACTTCCTCTTCAGAAGATTCAACCTAAGGGGGCCCCCAGCATTCAGACTAGAGATGAAACAGCAAAAAACCCAGGAAGAAAGAATTCCACTACAAGCCATGGCGACATTAAAGATTTCCAAAAAACGCCACACTTGATGTCATCGACCTCATGATCTCCCTACTTGGGGACAGATAAAAACCCTTATTAATCAAACTGAAAATCTGATTTCTCAACAGGGAATGCCTCGGAATCCTGAAAATATTTTTCTTTGCTATGCTTGCTTTGCTTGCTTTTGCTTCCCCCGCTCAGGCTGACTTGATTGATCACACTTACTGGGCTTATATACCTAACCCCCCTTTTTTATTGTAAGTTGTAAAATGGACAGATATAGGACCAATCATATCCACTAATGAGTTAACACATATGCCCCCTCCTTGGAACTTGGAGGGACCCTCTCATCCTGAAGAAAAAGAAAAACTAATTAATATCTTTCTAGGTTATGAAATCCTTCCTTTGTGTATGGGCACAACAGAATTATGCATAAGCATTAGCCGACAAACTTAGGCCTTCCCCTGCCTCCAAGAGAGGACTTTCTGATGCTTCTTGGATTACTTACTGCCCTTTCTTTGTCCATGAATCATGTTTATACTACTAAAACTTTAGGAAAAGAATTAAAGAAAAAACAAAGAACACTATGCAAAGGGTTTACTAATAAGAACTTTAAATATATTCCTGTTCATTGGGACAAATGTCAGGCCAAATCAGGAAAATTAATGTTTATAGCTAATCATACAATTGTCAATTGGGGACCCCATAGTATGCGGTTATTGAACTGCTCAGATGATATTAACAATACTATGTATGATTATATTACTCAAGTAACATGGAAGGTTACTAATACTACAATGGAACATTACCATGACAGAGGACTTCTTGGCTAGCTTGACGATGGAATGGCCCCCACCTCGTCCTCGAATCATCCTTGATAAACAGATTGGGCCTAAACAATGGGACATCTGAAAACTTGCTGCAAACACTGAAGAACTTGGGACTTGGACCAGACATTTCACAGGGACCAATCATAGCTATAGCAATTATTTCTTTCACTATAATCAATCATATTTTATACAAGCCTATGTTCCACTTCCTTTTGTTGTAGCTATAGGAAATTTACAATTCAATAAGACTTTACGTTCTGTAACTTGCATAAATTGTAAATTATATACTTGTCTTAACTCCTCTATTTCCTTAAAAAATGACTCCCTTTTGATTCTTCGATCTCAACATAATCTATGGTTACCAATAAATCTCCAGTGGCCCTGGGAAGAAGGTCCCAAGGCTAGACTTGCTTCTCAGTTATTTACTAAATTGCTCTAGTGATCTAAACGATTCATTGGATGGCTGATTTTTGGCATTATAGGATTAATAACTATTTGCACCATTGCTGCCATCACTAGCATTACTTTACAAACCTCTATTCAACCACATAATTTTATCCAAAATTGGACTAAAGATGCTCATACTATGTGGGCCACTCAGGCTCAAATAGATGAGGATATTCAAAAAGAAATACAGGAACTGAGAACAGCCATCAAAATGGGTTGGAGATCAATGAACAGATATACAAAAACAGATGATGCTAAAATGTGATTGAAATTCTACTCAATTTCATGTTACTCCTATTCATTTCTATAATAGTGGCTACAACTGGAAACAAATCAAGTTTCATTTACAAAACATATATGATAATGCCTTTCTGAATGTACAGTTATTACAAAAAAGAAATATGTGAAACCTTTTCTAATAATCTGCCCTCTTCCACTAGTATGGGAACTTTAGCTAAACAATTAGCTGATTAATTATCTGGGCTAGACCCACATGGATGGTTTCAAAGCCTTACTCATAGCACTGGGTCTAGAACTATAATTTTGGTGATTGTCTTAACAATTATATTTGTTGTCTACCGTTGCCTTCATGCAAAGATTGTCAAAACTGAACAAACTCTGATGGTCAGAACTCTTCTTACAAATATTATAAATAAATAATGGGGAATTGTCAGGGAATGTTTGACAGGAGGATTTCTATGTGCTGTCTCTCATGAGTCCTTTGTCCCTCTTCAAGCAGAACAGCACGCTGCTCCCAGGGACTGAGGTCATTGTGTGAGGCAAGCTTGGGTCTCCTTTAGTAAACATTATCTTTAGGACAAAACTGCTTAGTCTCCTTCCCCTTTCTTGAGATATGGATTGTCTCCTGACCTTGTGACTAACATTACCCTTTGTTCCCTTGGTAACAGTTGCTGTACGTTTGGTTTTCTGATCTCTATCATTCCCGAAAGAAGTTTCTTGTACAACAGCCTATATATACTCATAGAAAAATCATTAAAGCACCTTTGCTCCATCAGAGCTTAGGTCCCCGGGTCTTTTTTGTCTCTCTCTCTCTCTCTTTCTCTCTTTTACTTTCTTATCGTTGACTCCATACCACCAGGTTCCGGTCCATTAAAGGACCCCAACACATGAGCACTTGAGAAAAAGGTGAAATTTATTGCTTTTGGGTGAAAGGCCCAGTATATATCAATTAGGTCTAGCTTGTCCAATGTATCATTTAAAGCTTGTGTTTTCTTGTTAATTTTCCATCCGGATGATCTCTCCATTGGTGTGAGTGGGGTATCAAAGATGCCACTATTATTGTGTTGTTGTGCTTTATTGACTATGCTAAAGCCTTTGACTGTGTGGATCACCACAAACTGTGGAAAATTCTGAAAGAGATGGAAATGCCAAACCACCTGACCTGCCTCCTGAGAAATCTAACACTTAGAACTGGACATGGAACAACAGACTACTTCCAAATAGGGAAAGGAGTATGTCAAGGCCATATATTGTCACCCTGCTTATTTAACTTGTATGCAGAGCACATCATGAGAAACGCTGGGCTGGATGAAGCACAAGCTGGAATCAATATTGCCGGGAGAAATATCAACAACCTCAGATATGCAGATGACACCACCCTTATGGCAGAAAGTGAAGAACTAAAGAACCTCTTGATGAAAGTAAAAGAGGAGAGTGAAAAAATTGTCTTAAAGCTCAACATTCAGAAAACTAAGATCATGGCATCTTGTCCCATCACTTCATGGGAAGTAGATGGGAAACAGTGACAAACTTCATTATTTTGGGTTCAAAATCACTGCAGTTGATGACTGAAGCCATGAAGTTAAAAGACACTTGCTCCTTGGAAGGAAAGTTATGAAAGACAACATATTAAAAAGCAGAGCATTACTTTGCCAACAAAGATCTGTCTAGTCAAGGCCATGTTTTTTCCCTTAGTCATGTATGGATGTGAGAGTTGGACTATAAAGAAAGCTGAGCACTGAAGAATTGATGCTTTTGAACTGTGATGTTGGCGAAGACTCTTGAGAGTCCCTTGGACTGCAAGGAGATCCAACCAGTCCATCCTAAAGGATATCAGTCCTGAATATTCATTGGAAGAACTGATGTTGAAGCTGAAACTCCAATACTTTGGCCACCTGATGTGAAGGAATGACTCATTTGAAAAGACCCTGATGCTGGGAAAGTTTGAAGGCAGGAGGAGAAGAGGACAACAGAACATGAGGTGGTTGGATGGCATCATCCAACCTGTCCAAACCCTGATGGACATGAGTTTGAGTAGACTCCGGGAGTTGGTGATGGACAGGGCAGGTATGGCAACCCACTCCAGTATTCTTGCCTAGAGAATCACCATGGACAGAAGAGCCTGGCGGACTACAGTCAATCGGGTCACAAAGAGTTGGAATGACTGAACTGGACTGAACTCATAATGTGTTACTGTCAATTTGCCCTTTCATAGTTGTTAGCATTTGCCTCATGTATTGTGTTACTCCTATATTGGGTTCACGTGCTGTGCTGTGCTTAGTTGCTCAGTCATGTCTGAGTCTTTGTGACCTGATGGACTGTGGTCTGCCAGGGTCCTCTGCCCATGGGTATTCTCTAGGCAAGAATACTGGAGTGAGCTGCCATATCCTCCTCATTTTGGGTGCACATACATTTATAATTGTTATGTCTTCTTGAACTGATCCCTTGATCATTTTGTATTCTTTTTCTCTTATAAGGGTCTTTGTCTTAAAGTTTATTTTTTTCTGATATGAATATTGGTACTCCCACTTTCTTTTGGTCTCTATTTGTAGGAAATATCTTTTTCCAGCCCCTCACTTTTAGTTTTGATGTGTCCCTAGGTTTGAGGTCAGTCTTTTGCAGATGGCAAAAATATGGATCTTGTTTTTTTTTTTTTTTTTTTAATCCATTCAGCCAGTATTTGTCTTTTATTTGGAGCATTAACACATTTATATTTAAGGTAATTATTGATCAGTACAACCCTGATGGGACTTTCTGGGCTTCCGGTAATTGGTTGGCTATTTCCTTTCCCATTGGAGGGAAGTTTTCTACTATTATCTCCTCAAGTATTTTCTCATGCCTTTTCTTTTTGTCTTCTTCTTCTGGGACACCTATGATTTGAATGTTGAGGTGCTTACCATTGTCTCAGAGGTCTCTGAGGCTGTCTTCTTTTCGTTTTATCCTTTTTTATTTTTCCACTTTGGTTCATTCATTTCTACCATTATATCTTCCAACTCAATTATCCTTTCTTCTGCCTCAGTTACTCTACTGTTGGATCCTTCCAGAATGTTTTTAATCTCAGTTATTGCATTGTTCATTACTGATTATTTTTTTTATTTATTTTAGGTCCTTTTTAAGCATTTCTTACATCTTCTCAATCCGTGTCTCTAGTATATTTATCTGTAACTCCATTTTGTTTTCAAGATTTTAGATCATCTTTACTATTATTATTCTAAATTCTTTTCATGTAGATTCCCCATCTCCTACTCTTTTGTTTGATTTGGTGGATTTTATCATATTCCTTCACCTGCTGGGTATTTCTCTGGGCTCTCATTTTGTTTATTTTGTTGTGTTTTGGGTCTCTTTTCTGCAGGCTTGCGTGTCATAGTTCCTCTTAATTGTGGAGTCTGCTCCCTGTGTGTGGGGTTGGACCAGTGGCTTGTGAAGGTTTCCTCCTTTGGGGAACTTGTGTCTGTGTTCTGGTGGATGGAACTGGATCTCATCTCTCTGGAGAGCAATGCAGTGTCCAGTAGTGAGTTTTGGGGTGCCTATGACTTTTGGTATGGCTTTGGGAAGCCTGTCTTTTAATGATTAGGGTTGTGTTACTGTTTTGCTGGAGGAATGGTGTGGGGTGTCTAAACTGGAACTTGTTTGTTCTTGGGTAAAGCTTGGGCTCTGTGTAGGTATGGAGGATTTTGGATGGGCTCTCATCTACTCATGTTCCCTGGGATCAGGAGTTCTATGATGATCCAAATTTCTGAAGTTGAGCCTCCTTCCTTTGGGATTCAGTCCTCCTCTTACAGTAATATCAAGACTCATTTAGAAGAGATTGGTTTGCCTTTCTGGGCATCTGGGGTCCTCTGCCAGTGTTCAGAAGTTGTTTTGTGGCAGTTGCTCCACATGCAGATGATCGTTGATATATTTGTGGGGGACAAAGTGGCCTCACCGTCCTATTCCTCCACCATTTTGGGAACCCCCACTTCACATCCGCTTGCTTTTGATTGTCATGTGCCTGGAATGACAGTCTTCAGTCTGCTGTTGTTATTCAATCTCTCAGTTGTGTACAAATCTTTGCAACCCCATGGACGCATGTCAGGCTTTCCTGTCCTTTTCCATCTCCTGGAACTTGCTCAAACTCATGTCCATTGAGGCAGTGATGCCATCCAACCATCTTGTCCTATGCTGTCCCCTTGTCCTCCTGCCTTCAAATATTTCCCAGCTCAGGCTCTTTTCTTGTGATTTAGCTCTTTGTATCAGGTGACAAAAGTATTGGGACTTCAGCTTCACCAACAGTCCTTCTAATGAATATTCAGGGCTAATTTCCTTTAGGATTGACTGGTTTGATCTCCTTTCAGTCCAAGGGATTCTCAAGAGTCTTCAGTCTGTATGTGTCATTAGGTCTGAAGTGGGTCTCTTATAGGCAGTGTATACATGGGTCTTTCTTCTGTATCCATTTCACCAGTCTGTGTATATTAGTTCAAGCATTTAATCCATTTACATTTAAGGTACGTATTAATATGCACACTACTCTTGCCATTTTCTTAACTGCATAAGGTTTATTTTTATGGGTTTGTTTCTTCTCTTGTGTTTTCTGCTAGAGAAGTTCCATTAGCATTTGATCTAAAGCTTGCTTTAGTTCAGTCGTTCAGTCGTGTCTGACTCTTTGTGACCTCATGAACCACAGCAAACCAGGCCTCCATGTCCATCACCAACTCCTGGAATTTACTCAAACTCATGTCCATCGAGTCAGTGATGCCATCCAGCCATCTCATCCTCTGTCGTCCCCTTCTCTTCCCACCTTCAATCTGTCCCAGCATCAGGGTCTTTTCCAGTGAGTCAACTCTTCGCATGAGGTGGCCAAAGTATTGGAGTTTCAGCTTCAGCATCAGTCCTTCCAATGAACACCCAGGACTGATCTCCTTTAGGATGGGCTGGTTGGATCTCCTTGCAGTTCAAGGGACTCTCAAGAGTCTTCTCCAACACCACAGTTCAAAAGCATCAATTTTTCAGTGCTCAGCTTTCTTCACAGTCCAACTCTCACATCCATACATGACCACTGGAAAAACTATAGCCTTGAGTAGATGGACCTTTGCTGCCAAAGTAATGTCTCTGCTTTTTAATATGCTGTCTAGGTTGGTCACAACTTTCCTTCCAAGGGGTAAGCGTCTTTTAATTTCATGGCTGCAATCACCATCTGCAGTGATTTTGGAGCCCCCCAAAATAAAGTCTGACACTGTTTCCACTATCTCCCCATCTGTTTCCCATGAAGTGATGGGACTAGATGCCATGATCTTAGTTGGGTGGTGCTGAATTCTTTTAACTTTCATTTGTATGTAAAGCTTTTGATTTCACTGTCTAACCAGAATGAGACTCTTGCTAGGTAGTTTAATCTTTGTTGTAGGTTTTTCTTTTTAATCACTTTAAGTATATCCTGCCACTTCCTTCTGGTCTGCAGTTTCTGCTGAAAAATCAACCAGTTGTTAGCCTTATGGAGATTTCTTTGTACATTAGTTTTTGCTTTTTTCTTGCTGTATTTAATATTTTTGTGTTTAATTTTACTTAGTTTTATTAATGTGTATCTTGGTGTATTTCTGTTTGGGTTTATCCTGTGTGCGACTCTCTAGGTTTCCTTGGACTTGGGCAGTTATTTCCTTTCCCTTGTTAGGGATGTTTTTCAACTATGATCTCCTCAAGCCTTCTCTCATAACCGTTCTTTTTCTCTCTTTCTTCTGGGACCCCTATAATTCAAATGTTGGTGCATTTTACATTGCCCCAGTGGTCTCCAAGACTGCCCTCTACTCTTTGCATTCTTTTTTCTTTATTGTGCTCCTCAGCAATCATTTCTATCACTCTATCTTCCAGCTCATTATCTGTTCTTCTGCCTCTGTTATTCTGCTATCAATTCCTTCTAGAGTATTTTTAATTTCAGTGGTTGTGTTGTTCTTCTCTTTTTAATTTTTATTTCTTCTTGGCCTCTGTTAAATGTGTTAAAAGTTTATTGTATTTTCTCCATTTTACTTGCAATATCTTGAAATTTATTTATAATCATTGCTGCAATTTTTTCCAGATATATTGCCTGTTTCCTCTTCATTTATTTTGTGTTGTAGTTTTTTACCTCGCATCTTCAACTGTAAAAATTTTTGTCTTTTTTTTTTTTTAATGAGTGGTACTATGTTCCCATTTCACTAGTTTTTTTGGGCTGAGGTTTCCATGTAGAGTTGGGTCTTGGTGCTTAGATGTGGATTTTGGGAATCCTCACTCTGATTAATATTCCCTGGTACCTGTCATTCTCTGTTACTCCAGGAGTTTGGACTCAGCACTACTACCTCAGTGTCTCTGGCCTGATTTCTGGCCTATTCACTGGGATCCCACTTATTACACAGTGCAGAAAAAGAAAAATAAGAAAAAGAGAAAAAAAAACAGAAAAGGACAACAATAACAAAGAAGAAAAAAATAACCATCCCTCAATGGTAAAAATCAGACTCCACAAACAAAGAGAGAGAAGAAGAAGAAAAAAAATTATATTTATATAAAAATTTAAAAAATAAGAGGAGACAGAATAATGGCAAAGAATAAAAATAATAAAATAAGTTTAAAAAGCTAACAGAAATGGTAGATAGAAATAAGAATATGTATGAAACAACCACTGTAGATTAAAACCAAACTCCACTGGAAAACTGCAAAAAGCAAAACAAACAAACAAAAAAGAAAATGGCAGAAAATACCTTGGCTCTAAAGGGCAGGGCTTAGGTTGGGAATGACTTAGGTGGTGGTGGTGTTGCTTAAGTGGAGGTGGGATTTAGGTGGAAGTGGCATTCTTACTCAGGACCCAAGTTTCCAAAAAAATTCCTAGGTGGCAGTGGGGTCAGCCTGAGCTCCATCCAACCAAGTGGTCCTCTGTAGTGCTCAGAGTTGGGGGTGGGGGGCAGTCCAGGCTCTATCCAAATGAGGGGGCATCTATAGTACCTTCAGCATTGGGGAGCAGAGGATAAGTCCTTTGTTCCCAGAAGGCTCCCAAGGGTTATGTGGGTGGGGGAGTGCCAGATGGATACTCCCCTCTGCCACACACAAAGGGACCCTCCCCTGGATGGCCCTGCACCATCTCTCCTCCCTCCAGCATCCACAGGGTCTACATGGGTAGAGGGTGCCTTTGGAGGGCAGAAAGGGGCACAGAGGGAGGGGGGTCCTGGAGAATGGAGGAGTTTCCTAAAAGGAGGAGAGAACCCAAAGGTAGAGAGAGGTCCAAGATGGTGAAGATCCAAGGTCAGAGTACAATCAGGGCCCCTGGAGGGGTGGGGGCCCACAGAGGATGGGGACTCTGGAAGGAGGAAGGAACTATAGAGTAGAGTGTGACCCTGGAGGAAAGGGGTTTCTGGATGGCAGAGAGCACAGCTTGGAGTGAGAAGGGAGCGCTTGAAGGTGGAGAGGGACCTGGAGAGCGCCCTGGAGTATGGAGAGAGCACTGGAGGATAGAGGTGTTCCACAAAAGTGGAGGGCTCAGTATGGGGGTCTTAACCCCCCAGGGCCAAATGGGCAGGGCAACACTAAGGAGTGCCCTGCTCCTGGAATCCTTCAAGTGCCACTCAAAGCTGGCTAGTCTTTTTTTTTTTTTCTTTTTTTTTTCCTCCACACAGGAGCCTTCTCCCTCCCTCTCATATCCAAAGAAGCCACCCAGGCAAAGGGGCCCCTTAAGAGCAAAGGGTTCTCCAGAAGGCAGAGGAGGCCACAGATGGCAGAAGACCAGACCCTGGGCCCCAGAAAGCTACACAGTTCAGTAAGTTCAGTCACTAAGTCATATCCATCTCTTTGCAACCCCATGGACTGCAGCATGCCAGGCTTCCCTGTGCATCACCAACTCCCAGAGCTTACTTAAACTCATATCCATTGAGTCGGTGATGCCATTCAATCATCTCATCTTCTGTCATCCCCTTCTCCTCTTGCCTTCAATCTTTCCCAGCATCAGGGTCTGTTCCAATGAGTCAGTTCTTCACACCCAGTGGCCAAAGCATTGGAGTTTCAGCTTCAGCGTCAGTCCTTCCAACGAATATTCAGGACTGACTTCCCTTAGGATTGACTGGTTGGATCTCCTTGCAGTCCAAGTGACTCTCAAGAACTGTCTCCAACACTACAGTTCAAAAGCATCAATTCTTCAGTGCTCAGCTTTCTTTATAGTCCAACTCTCACATCTATACATGACTACTGGAAAAATCATAGCTTTGACTAGACAGAATTTTTTGGCAATGTCTCTGCTTTTTAATATGCTATGTTGGTCATAGCTTTTCTTCCAAGGAGCAAGCGTCTTTTAATTTCATGGCTGCAGTCACCATCTGCAGTGATTTTGGAGCGCCCCCCCCCCAAAAAAAAATAAGTCTCTTACCATTTCCATTGTTTCCCCATCTGTTTGCCATGAAGTCGTGGGACTGGATGACATGATCTTAGTTTTCTTAATGCTGAATTTTAAGCCAACTTTTTCACTCTCCCCTTTCACTGTCATCAAGAGACCCATTAGTTCTTTGCTTTCTGCCATAAAGGACATTCTTTTTGAATATTTGCAGTTACTGATATTTCTCCCAGAAATCTTGATTCCAGCTTGTGCTTCACCCAGTCCCGCATTTCACATGATGTACTCTGCATAGAAGTTAAGTAAGCAGGGTGACAATATACAGCCTTGATGTACTCCTTTTCCTATTTGGAACCAGTCTGTTGTTCCATGTCCAGTTCTAACTGTTGCTTCCTGACTTGCATACAGATTTTCAGGAGGCAGATAAGGTGGTCTGGTATTCCCATCTCTTTCAGAATCTTCCACAGTTCATTGTAATACACACAGTCAAAGGATTTGGCATAGTCAATAAAGCAGAAATAGATGTCTCTCTGGAATTCTCTTGCTTTTTCTATGATCCAACAGATGTTGACAATTTGATTTCTGGTTCCTCTGCCTTTTCAAAATCCAACTTGAACATCAGGAAATTCACAGTTCACATACTGTTGAAGTCTGACTTGGAGAATTTTGAACATCACTTTGCTAACATGTGAGATGAGTGCGATTGTGCAGTTGTTTGAACATTCTTAGGCATTGCCTTTCTTTGGTATTGGAATGAAAACTGACCTTTTCCAGTCCTGTGGCCACTGCTGAGTTTTCCAAATTTGTTGGCATATTGAGTGCAGCACTTTAACAGCATCATCTTTTAGGATTTGAAATAGCTCAACTGGAATTCCATCACCTCCACTAACTTTGTTCATAGTGATGCTTCCTAAATGCTCACTTGACTTTGCATTCCAGCATGTCTGGCTGTAGGTGGATGATTCCACCATCGTGGTTATCTGGGTCATGAAAATATATTTTGTATAGTTCTTATGTATATTCTTGCCACCTCTTCTTAATATCTTCTGCTTCTGTTAGGTTCACACCATTTCTGTACTTTACTGTGCCCATTTTTGCATGAAGTATTCCCTAGGTATCTCTAATTTTCTTGCGGGTACCTCTAGTCTTTCCCATGCTATTGTTTTCCTCTATTTCTTTGCATTGATCACTGAGGAAAACTTTCTTTTCTCTCTTTGCTATTCTTTAGAACTCTGCATTCAGATCAGTATAAATTTCCTTTTCTCCTTTGCTGTTAGCTTCTCTTCTTTTCTCAGCTATTTGTAAGGCCTCCTCAGACAACCATTTTGCCTTTCTTTTTCTCGGGGATGGTCTTAATCACCACCTCCTGTACAATGTCACAGTTCTGTACAATCCATAGTTCTTCTGGCACTCTGTCTATGAGATCTAATCCCTTGAATCTATTTGTCACTTCCACTGTATAATCATAAGGGATTTGATTTATGTCATACCTGAATGGTCTAGTGGTTTTCCCTACTTTCTTCAATTTAAGTTTGAATTTTGCAATAAGGAGTTTATGATCTGAGACACAGTCAAAACATGACACTGGGGAATGCAATGGCAAAACATGATCCATTGGAGAAGGCAGTGACCAACCATTTCTGTATTCTTGCCTTGAGAACCCCATGAACAGTATCAAAGGTACAGAAAGTCTAGTTAAAATGGAACTCCAGTGGTTTCCCCAGTGGATCTTCTGAGCCATGATAAACCTCACCCCTCTCTGGTGAGCATTCAAGCTACTCCCAGTCCCCAAAGGCACCAAAATCACCCCTGGTGCCCAAAATGCTTCCAGTGACAGAACTGCTCTGCCTCCCCCAGCATCCCTTCAGTTAATTGTCTCCATGCACTAAGCATCCTCCACTCCTCTCTACCTTTACCTGATCAACCCCAGGGCTCCTCTGGTCAGCCTGTCCACAGGAGGTCCCCCAGCAGCACCTGGTAGGTGTCCTCTATCTCTCTTGTTGTTCAGTCACTAAGTCGTGTCTGACTCTCTGCAACTCAATGAATTGCAGTATGCCAGGCTCCTCTGTCCTTCACCATTTCCTGGAGTTTGCTCAAAGTCATGTCCATTGAATCGGTGATGCCATCCAACCATCTCACCATCTGTTGCCCCTTTCTCCTCCATCCTTCAATATTTCCCAGCATCAGGGTCTTTTCCGATGATTTATCTCTTCTCATCAGGTGGCCAAAATATTGGAACTTCAGCTCAGCCTCAGTTCCTCCAATATTTAGAGTTGATTTCTTTTACTATTGACTGGATTTATCTCTTTGCTGTCCAAGGGACTCTCAATAGTCTTCTCCAGCAATACATTTCAAAAGCATCAATATTTTAGTGCTCTGCCTTCATTATGGTTCAACTCTCATATTCATACGTGACTACTGGAAAAATCATAACTTTGACTATACAGACCTTGGCAAAATGATGTCTCTGCTTTTTAATACGCTGTCTTAGTTTTTCTTCCAAGGAGCAAGTGTCTTTTAATTTCATGGCTGCAGTCACCATCCACAGTGATTTTGGAGCCCAGGAAAATAAAATGTTCCACTTTTCCCCATCTATTTGCCATGAAATTATGGCATCAAATGCCATGATCTTTTGAGTGTTGAGTTTAAGCCAGTTATTTCACTCTCTTCCTTCACTCTCAGCAAGAGGCTTTTTAGTTCCTCCTCACTTTCTGCCACTAGAGTGGTATCATCTGCATATCTGAGACTGTTAATATTTCTTCAGCTTGTGATTCATCCAGCTCATCATTTCACATGATGTACTCTGCATAGAAGTTCAACTAGTAGCGTAACAATATACAGCCTTGACATACTCCTTTGCCAATTTTGACCCAGTTCATTCTTCCATGTCTGGTTCTAATTGTTGCTTTTTGACTTGCATACAGGTTTCTCAAGAGGCAGGTAATGTGGTGTAGTATTCCCATCTCTTTAAGAATTTTTCACAGTTTGTTGTGATCCACTCAGTGAAAGGTTTTTGTTTAATCAATGAAGCAGAAACAGATAGTTTTCTGGAATCCCATTGTTTTTTATATGATCCAACAGATGTTGGCAATTTGATCTCTGCTTCTTTTGCCCTTGCTAAATCCCACTTTTTCATCTGGAATTTCTCAGTCCGTGTACTGTTGAAGCCTAGCTTGAAGGATTTTGAGCATTACCTTGCTAGCATGTGAAGTGAGTGCAATTGTACAGTAGTTTGAACATTCTTTGGCATTGCCTTTTTCTGGGATGGGAATGAAAACTGACCTTTTCCAGTCCTGTGACCATTGATTAGTTAATCTCTTCCAAAACTGGATATAAGGGGACCACTACAAAACTCATTTTTTTTTTTCATAAAAATAAGTGCAATTTACCATAGATTATACTCTTTCTGAGGAGTTTGGCAGATAATGTTGGCAAATGTTATTATTTATTGAGGGACTACAATGTCCTGACCATGAATTTAGGTGTCTGTGTTCAGTATCTAATATTATGACTGCAATGACCCTAATATTGTGTTATCACCATGGGTGAGAAACCTGAGGCTCTGTGATTTTCTATAAGTGGGTCACAGTCATGCTGACATCAGAAGCAAGTTTAGAGTAGACAAACAAGCCAGTGTGATATATGAGTGTTGTAATATTAGCAACTATAATACAGCTTGATATATTGTTTGAATGCTATATATATAATCATTTCAATCACTGAGTATGGTTATGAAACCATACCAATATCTGTGTTGTTGAACATGAGTTTTAATGCCAATCTTTTTTACAGTACTCCCCCAACTTGTCTCATACTACACATTTGTTCTCACTTCCAGATCTACAAGATAGCACAAAATAAAGATTATTTGAAGATGGAAATAATGATTTTGTCCAAAGTCATGCATCTCCTCCTCCTAACTCCTTCCTCATTTACCTAAGATCACAAACTAGATCACATTGCAACCCAAGGTGCTCGTTTTGTGTATGTGAAATTTCACTTCTCAACTTTTACACATGCTTATTAAACCCTAATATATGTGTCTGCTTCAGCTATACAAACCTCCATGTGCTTCTTAGTGTTTTTACTTGTTTGACATCTGTGAAAAATGTTGGGCTCTCCAGTCCATGTATCTTTTTCATCAACTCTGCAATTGTTAAATAATTATTAAATTTCTCTCCATTCCATGTATCACCAAACTATCAGACTGTGTATGTGCATACCAAGTCATGATCATATTTCTCTTTATATGGAAACTTAAGGGTTTTTCTGATGTTTTATGTATCTTCATTTCATTCATTAAAGCTTTAACTGAGCTGAATAATGTTGAGACTCGCTCTTTGCTTAAAGAATTGCTTTAGATTTTTTTTCTATTTTTTAACTTTGTTTTTAATCAGAAGATAATTGCTTGACAGTGTTGTGTTGGTTTCTGATGCACAGCAATGTGAATCAACCATAAGTATACATAAGTCCTTTCCCTCTTGAACCTCCCTCCCCACCCCATTTCACATCTTTAGATTGGCACAAAGCACCGAGTTGTGCTCAAAAGTCATGTGGTCATGTTTTTTAGAGGCCAACATTACTCTGATACAAAAGACAGAAAAAGACACTACAAGAAAAGAAAACTACAGGTTATTATCCCTGATGAACAAAGATGCAAAAATTCTCAATAAAATATCAAATAAAATCCAACAATGCATTAAAAGGATCATACAGCACAGATAAATGAGATTTATTCCTGGAATGCAAGGATGTTTTATCTTCTGCAAATCAGTTCATGTGATACATCACATTAACAGCATGAAGGATGAAAATCACATGATTATGTCAAAGATACAGGAGAAACATTTATCAAAATTCAGAACCCAAACATGATAAAAATTAGGTATAAAAAAGTTGCACCTCAAACATAATAAAGGCCATACACAATAAGCCTACAGCCCATATTCTATTTAATGGTTAAAAAATTTCCCTCTAAGATAGAAACAAGACCAGAATGTCCACTCCCACCACTTCTGTTCAAGATAGTATTACAAAGCCCTAATAATAGCATTTAGGCCAAAAAAAAAAGGCAATCAATTCAGAAAGACAAGAAAAAATTATCTGTTTGCAGATGATATGATCTTATATGTAGAAAACCATAAATAATTCAAAACACTGTTAGAACTAATGCACACATTTAGTAAAGTACCAGGATACAAAATCAACATACAAAACTCAGTTGGTTTCTATAAGTAGTATCTGAAAAATAAATTAAGAAAAGAATATCCATGCACATAAGGGCACATCATTTTCCATTTATAATATTCTAAAAAAAATACAAAATAAAACAAAAGGACTCTGAAAGAAAATCAGGTTCATGTGTGAAAGAACAAAAATTAAGAAATGACATTGGGCTTCTTTAAGCAGAAATGAGTTCAAGAGTTAGACATTTTTTTGAGTTTTTACCAAGCTGATTAGGGTAGATTATCATCTAAATGCTGAAATTACAAAGATGCAGAAATTTATATCCCATACACTACTTCTTTTTAAGTTATCAGGGATGTGCCCTTAGCAAAACATGGCTATAAACCAAAGAAATGGAAAAGAATAGATCCAAGAACAACAGCTTCAAACCGCAGGAGATCAACAAGGAAACATTACTGTTTGAAACAGTGGGACAGTCAGAAAGGAGAGTGTATATTCTATTGAAGTAGTTGAGGGTTTTGAGACAGTGATGCTCCCAAGAAAAATGCATAACTTAGCTGGATAAGTGAGTCTTTGGTTTAACAGAAAACTATAACACATATGCAAACAAATCAAAAGTAAAGATGGGAAGAAAATAAAACTTTAGAAATG
>NC_057419.1:57424782-57450518 GCF_019320065.1 Cervus canadensis
CTGGTGGAGGTGATGGAATTCCAGTTGAGCTATTTCAAATCCTCAAAGATGATGCTCTGAAAGTGATGCACTCAATATGCCAACAAATTTGGAAAACTCAGCAGTGGCCAAAGGACTGGAAAAGGTCAGTTTTCATTCCAATCCCTAAGAAAGGCAATGCCAAAGAATGCTCAAACAACTGCACAATTGCACTCATCTCACACACTAGCAAAGTAATGTTCAAAATTCTCCAAGTCAGGCTTCAACAATGCATGAACCATAAACTTCCAGATGATCAAGCTGGTTTTAGAAAAGGCAGAGGAATCAGAAATCAAATTGGCAGCATCTGCGGGATCATCAAAAAAGCAAGAGAGTTCCAGAAAAAAAACATCTATTTCTGCTTTATTGACTATGCTAAAGCCATTGACTATGTGGATCACAATACACTGTGGAAAATTCTGAAAGAGATGAGAATACCAGACCACCTGGCCTGCCTCCTGAGAAAGCTGTATGCAGGTCAGGAAGCAATAGTTAGAACTGGACATGGAAAAACAGACTGGTTCCAAAGAGGAAATGGAGTATGTCAAGGTTGTATATTGTCACTCTGCTTATTCAACTTATATGCAAAGTACATCATGAGAAACACTGGGCTGGAGGAAGAACAAGCTGGAATAAAGATTGCTGGGAGAAATATCAATAACCTCAGATATGCAGAAGACACCACCTTTATGGCAGAAAGTTAAGAAGAACTAAAGAGCCTCTTGATGTAAGCGAAAGAGAAGAGTGAAAAAGTGGCTTAAAGGTAAACATTCAGAAAACAAAGATATAGCATCTCATCCCATTACTTCATGACAAATAGATGGAGAAACAGTGGAAACAGTGGCAGACTTTATTATTAGTGTTATTATTATTATTTTGGTCTCCAAAATCACTGCAGATGTTGACTGCAGCCATGAAATTAAAGGACGGTTACTTCTTGGAAGAAAAGTTGTGACCAACCTACACAGCGTATTAAAAAGCAGAGCCATCACTTTGCCAACAAAGGTCCATTTAGTCAAAGCTATGGTTTTTCCAGTAGTCACATATGGATGTGAGAGTTGGACTATAAAGAAAGCTGAACACCGAAGAATTGATGCTTTTGAACCATGGTGTTGAAGAAGACTGTTGAGAGTCCCTTGGACTACAAGGAGATCCAACCAGTCCATCCTAAAGGAAATCAGTCCTGAATATTAATTGGAAGGATTGATGCTGAAGCTGAAACTCCATTACTTTGGCCACCTGATGCGAAGAGTTGACTCATTGGAAGAGACCCTGATGCTGGGAAGGATTGAAGGCAGGAGAAGTGGATGACAGAGGATGAGATGATTGGATGGCATCACCAACTCAATGGGTATGAGTTTGAGTATACTCCAGGATTTGGTGATAGACAGGGAAACCTGGCACACTGCAGTCCATGGGGTCACAAAAAGTCAGACACAACTCAGCAATTGAACCGAACTGAAGTGAACAGCCTTCAAGCCTGCAGAAAGGAGACACCAAACACAATAAATTAAACCAAATGAAAAATCAGAGAAATAGGCAGTAGATGAAGGAACATGGCAAAACCCCACAAGATCAAAAAATGAAGAGGAAATAAGCAGTCTACCTGAAAGATAATTCAGAGCAATGACAGTAAAGATGACTCAAAATCTTGGAAGTAAAATGGAGGCACAGAGAAATAGACTGGATGCTTGGATCAAGAAGATACAAGAAATGTTTGAAAAGTGAAAGTGAAGTCACTCAGTTGTGTCCAACTCTTTGTGACCCATGGAGTGTAGTTGGCCAGGCCCCTCCATCCATGGGATTTTCCAGGCAAGAATACTGGACTGGGTTGCCATTTCCCCCTCCAGGGGATCTTCCTGACCCAGGGAACAAACCCAGGTCTCCTGCATTACAGGCAGACTCTTTACTGTCTGAGCCACCAGGGAATCCCAAAAGAAATGTTTAACCAGAAACAAAAAGAATTAAAGAATTGACAGTCAACAATGAACAACACAATAACTGAAATTTAAAAATATACCAGAGGAAAACAGTGGCAGAATAATTGAAGCAGAAGGATAGATAATTGAGCTGGAAAATATAGTGTTGGAAATAACTGAAGCAGAACAGAATAGGGAAAAAAAGAATAAAAAAGAAATGAGTACAGTCTCAGAGATCTCTGGGAAAACATTAAGCTCAACAACATTTGAATTATAGGGGTACAAGAATAAGAAGAAAAATAGGAAAGGATATGAGAAAATAACTTGAGGAGATTATAGTCAAAATCTTCCCAAACGTGGGAAAGGAAGTAGTCACCTAAATCCTGGAAGTGCAGAGAGTCCCATATAGGATAAACTCAAAGAGAAACACACCAAGACACAACAAAAATTAAACACACAAAGAACAAATATTAAAAACAGCAAGGGAAAGGCAATAATAACATACAAGGAGATCCCCAGAAAACTAACAGTTGATCTTTCAACAGAAACTGCATACCAGAAAGGAATATCAGGATATACTTAAAGTGATGAAAGGGAAAAAAAAAACCCACAACCAAGACTACTCTGCCCAGCAATGATCTCATCCTGATTTGAGGGAGAAATAAAAAACTTTACAGATAAGCAAAAGTTAAGAGTATTCAGGGCCACTAACCCAGCTTTACAACAAATGCTAAAGGAAATTCTCCAGACAGGAATCACGAGAGAAAGGAAAGGTCTACAAAATCAAATCTAAAGCATTAAAGTATATGGTAATAGCATAGTACATATCAATAATTACCTTAAATGTAAATGGATTAAACACTCCAACCAAAAGACAGAGATTGGCTGAGCGGAGACAAAAGCGAGATCCCTATATATGCTGTTCACAAGACACCCACCTCAGACCTAGGGACACATGCAGACTAAAAGCGAGGGGCTGGTTAAAGACATTCCATGTAAACGGAAATCAAAATAATGTGGGAGTAGCAATACTCATAACAGATAAAATATACTTTAAAATAAATAGCATTGCAGGAGTCAAAGAAGGACACTATATCACCATCAAGGGATCATTCCAAGAATGATCCCTTATATTATATACATATATATATATATATATATATATATATATATATATATATAAGATATAGTAATTATAAATATATATACACCCAACAAAGGGGCTCCTCATTACATAAGGCAAATGCTAAAAAACTATTAAGGGGAAATTGAGAGTAACACAATAATACCGGGGGGCTTTAATAACACGCTCACACCAGTGTATATATCACCCAGAGAGTAAATTAATAAAGAAACACAAGTTTTAAATGATGCATTGGACCAGTTGGACCTAATTGATATCTACAGGGCATTTCATCCAAAAAACATTCAATTTCACTTTTTATCAAGTGCAAATGGAACATTCTCCAGGGTAGATCATATCTTGGATCCCACATCAAGCCTTGGTAAATTTTTTAAAAATTGAAATCATCTCAAGCATTTTTTTTCTGACCATATGGCATAAAATTAGATATCAATCACATTAAAAAAAAACCTATTAAAAATATAAACACCTGGAGGTTAAGCAATATACTTCTGAATAACAATCAGATCACTGAAGAAATTAAAAAGGCAATCAAAACATACCTAGAAACAAATGATGGGAGAAGACAATGGCAATCCACTCCAGTACTCTTGCCTGGAAAATCCCATGGACATAGGAGCTTGGTAGGCTGCAGTCCATGGGGTTGCAAAGAGTTGGACATCACTGAGTGACTTCACTTTCACTTTTCACTTTCATGCATTGGAGAAGGAAATGGCAACCCACTCCAGTGTTCTTGCCTGGAGAATCCCAGGGACGGAGGAGCCTGGTAGGCTGCCATCTATGGGGTTGCACAGAGTCGGATACGACTGAAGCGACTTAGCAGCAGAAACAAATGGCAATGAAAACATGACAAGTCAAAGTCTATTGGATGCAGTAAAAGCAGACCTAAGAAGGAAGTTTATAGCAATGCAAGTCTACTTCAAGAGACAAGAGAAACATCAAATAAACAGCCTAACCTTATACATAAAGCAACTAGAAAAAGAACATAATCCTTCACAGTTAGTAGAGGGAAAGCAATCATAAAGGTCAAAGCAGAAATAAATGAAAAGGAAATGAAGGAGACAATAGCAAAACTCAATAAAGCTACAAGATTTTTTGAGAAGATAAACAAATTTAACAATTAACCAGACTCAACAAGAAAAAAAGGGCAAAGACCCAAATCAATCAAATTAGAAACAAAAAAGAAGTTAAAACAGACAGCACAAAAATATGAAGGGTCACAAGAGACTTCCCTGGTAGCTCAGATAATAAAGAATCTGCCTGAAATGTGGGAGACCTGTGTTTGATCCCTGGGTTAGGAAGATCCCTGGAGGAAGGCATGGCAACCCACTCCAGTATTCTTGCTGGGAGAATCCCCTTGAGCAGAGGAGCCTGGTGGGCTATTGTCCATGGGATCACAAAGAATTGGACCCAACTGACCAACTAAGCACAGCACATAGAAGCCTACTATGAGCAATTATATTCCAGTAAAATGGAAAACCTGGAAGAAGAAATGGAAAATTCTTATAGAAATATAACCTTCCAAAACTGAATCAGGAAGAAATAGAAAATACGAACAGGCCAATCACAAGCAGAAATATCGAAACTGTAGTCAAAAATCTAGACAAAAGCCCCGATCCAGAGGTTTTCACAGGTGAATTTATCCAAAACTGAGAAGAGTTAACACTTATCCTGCTCAATTTCTTCCAGAAAATTGCAGAGGAAGTTAAACACCCAAAGTCATTCTTTGAGATCACTATCACCCTGATACCAAAACCAGATAAAGATGCCACAACAGAAGAAAAATTGCAGCCAATATCACTGATTAATATAAATGTAAAAACATCAACACAATTCTAGCAAGCAGAGTCCAACAAAACATTAAAAGGATCATACATCATGATCAAGTGGGCTTTATCCCAGGATGCAAGGGATCAATAAATGCAAATTAATCAGTGTGATGCACCATACTAACAAACTGAAAGATAAAGATTATATGATCATCTCAGGAGATGCCAAAAAAGACTTTGATAAAATTCAACATCCATTTATGACAAAAACTCTCCAGAAAGTAGGCGTAGAAGGAACCTATCTCAATATAAAAAAGCCCATATACAACAAATCCATGACAGACATTAATCTCAATGCTGAAAAATTGAAAGCACTTCCTCTAAGATCAGGAACAAGACAAGGGTGCCCACTCTCACCACTATTATGCAACATAGTTTTGGAAGTACTAGCCACAGCAGTCAGAGAAGAAAAAGAAGTAAAAGGAATCTAGATTGGAAAAGAAGAAGCAAAACTCCCACTGTTGGTACATGACATGATATGAAATATAGAAAACCCTAAAAACCTACCAAAAACTACTAGAGCTAATCAATGAATAGTGAAGCCATAGGATATAAAATTATACACAAAATCCTTGCACACTTACACACTACTAATGAAATATCTGAAAGAGAAATTAAGGAATATGTCCCATTCACCACTGCAACAGAAAGAATAAAATACCGAGGAATAAAACTACTTAAAGTGTCAAAAGTCCTGTATGCAGAAAACTATAAGAAACTGATGAAGGAAATTAAAGATGACACAGAAAGATGGAGAGACACACCATATTCCTGGACTGAAAGAATCAATATTGTGCATGAAGAAAGAAGTACCCTGATCTCTTTCATTTTCATCCTTTTATCCCGCTCTAGATTTGGAGCAATAAATCAGGAGGGTGGCCCCAACTATCCACACTTACTGACTTACTGCATAGGCAGTATTCCATGAGAAAAAAAAAATGAGCAAAATATCACGACAAGTAAAAAACTTGTCTATCTGGAAGCAGAATTCACCTCTTTTGTATTTTTTTTTCCTTTTCAAAGACTCAGTCAAATAGCATTTAAGCATATTAAAAAAATGGGCATGAGGGACTGAGGCTGGTGGACAAGGGAGAGATGCTCATCAAAGGGTAAAAATTTTGAGTTGTAAGATGAGTAGGTTCCAAGGACCTAATGTACAGCATGGATACTATAGTTAACAATATTGTATTGTATACTTGAAAGTTGCTATGAGAATAGAGCATTAATGCTCTCACCATGACAACAACAAGAAAATGCTAACTATGTGAGGTGAAGGATGTGCTAATTAATCTTATTGTGGGAGAAGTTTTATACTGTATACCTGTATGAAAATTATCACATTGTCATCTTCAACTTACACGATATCTCAATAAATATGTGGGAAGGGAGAAACTGAAGGACAAAAAGAAACTGAGCAAGGAAGCAGACCAATTGTTGTTGTGTATACCTCTGGAGCTGAAGATAAATATGTAGTCCATAGTCTTCATCCATGCTTCCTGGTTGAGTTCATCCAGTGGGGCCTGTGGAGGATTCCTGGAAGGCTGAGCAGGTGCAGTTCAGCCCACGTCAATCCCAATAAACATAGAAGATCTGATTGGGAATGCCATCTCTATCCTGGTCTTTTTTTGAACCTGTGGTGGAGCTGATGGATGGGAGGCAGGAGTTGGGTTTGGAGGTGGGGGAAATAAGCCATAGACACTTGAAACCAACAAAGGTCTCTAAAACCTCATTTTACAGATTGAAGAAATTGGATTATAAGTAGCAAGATCCAAATACTTTTCTCATTTAAACGGTGAGGCATTTTATACCACATTAAAAGCTAGCCTAATGTATTTGGAGAGGGATTATTCAATCATTCATTATGGCTATATATCTAAATCCATTCACAAAGAAACAGTAGAGATTCTTTATTAAAGATTTATTTGTTAACTGAAGGATAATTATTTTACAGAATTTTGTTGTTTTCTATCAAACATTGATATGAATCAGCCATAGGTATATATCCCCTCCCTCTCGAACTTCCCTCCTCCATTTCCTTCCCCATCTCACCCCTCTAGGTTGATACAGAGCCCCTGTTTGAATTCCCTGAGACATACAGCAGATTCCCATTGACTATCCATTTTATATATGGTAATGTAAGTTTCCATGTTACTCTCTCCATACATCTCACCCTCTCTTCCCCTCTCCCTGTGTCCATAAGTCTTGTTCTCTATGTCTGTTTCTCCATTGCTGCCTTGCAGGTACGTTCTTCAGTACCATCTTTCTAGACTCTGTATATATATGTTAGTATATGGTATTTATCTTTCTCCTTCTGACTTACTTCACTCTGTAGTAGGCTCTAGGTTCATCTCTCTCATTGGAACTGATTTAAATGCATTCCCTTTTATGGCTGAGTCATATTCCATTGTGTATATGTACTAAAACTTCTTTATCCATTCATCTGTCAATAGATATCTAGGTTGCTTCCATAATCAAGCCATTGTAAATAGTGCTGCAATGAATATTAGGGTACATGTGTCTTTTTCATTTGGTTTCCTCAGGGTATATCCTAGGAGTGGGATAGCTGGGTCATACAGTTATTTCATTCCTAGATTTTTTTAGGACTCTCCATATCATCTTCCATAGTGGCTGTATTAATTTACATTGTCACCAACAGTGCAAGAGGGTTACATTTTCATCACATATTCTCCAGCATATAGCATTTGTAGACTTTTGATGATGGTAGTTCTGATTGGTGTGCAGTGATGTCTCATTGTAGTTTTGATTTGCATTTCTCTAATAAAGAGAAATACTGAAAATCTTTTCATGTGGTGGTTAGCCATCTATCTGTATGGCTTCTTTGGAGAAGTGTCTGTTTAGGTCTTTTCCCCACTTTTTTATTGGGTTGTTTGTTTTTCTGGCATTGAGTTCCACGAACTGCTTGCATATTTTGGAAATTAATCCTTTGTCAGTTGTTTCAGTTGCTATTATTTTCTCTCATTCTCACAGTTGCCTTTTCACTTTGTTTATCATTTTCTGTGCTGAGTAAATGATTTTAACTTTAATCGGGTTCCACTTGTTCACTTTTGTTTTTATTTCCATTACTCTAGGACCTGAGTCATGGTGGATCTTGCTTTGATTTATGTCATCTAGTGTTCTGCCTATGTTTGCCTTTAATAGTTTTATAGTTTCTGGTTTTACATTTAGGTCTCTAATCCATTTTGAGTTTATCATTTTATATGGTGTTAGGCAACGTTTTAGGAATTTCCCTCAGATTCTCAGAGAAAGGTGAGCTAGAACGACGTGATGAGTGAGACAGGAGAGGTGACACTCAAGCCTTCTCCCCTCAAGAAGCACTGAAATCCCTGGCATCCTTGGGAGGCAGAGATCCGACCCTAGTCCAAGAAGACAGCAACCTCAGAGGAGATGCAAGCCCCAAGGCCAGCGCCAGGGGCGCCAAGGGAAATGAGCCTAAGAAGGTCATTGCTAAGAGGGTCCTAGGCTCTGTCGTGTGGTTTAGCATGAGGAAAGGGTACGGCTTCATCAACAGGCACAATACCCAGGGAGATGTGTTTGTTTATTATACGGCCATCACCTGGAAGAACCCCCACAAGTACCAAGGCAGTGTGGATGATGGCGAGACAGTGGAGTTGGACATGGTGCAGGGCGAGGGGGTCACTGAGGCTGGTAACATGACCCGGCCAGCACGTGCCACTGAAGGGAAGACGCTACACGGCCCACTGCAACAGTGATCACGAGGGCTTCAGCATCCACTGCCACGTGCCGCCACAAGGAGGGCCCAAGAGTGTGGAGGGGGAGGCTGATGAACGCGAGGGCAGCGGTGAAGGCTTCACCATGCCCCAGGGCCTCAGACACCCTGTGCCTGGCCGGAAACACAGACTTCTGAGCCTATAAATTTAATGCTCTGAACAGGACCACACCTATTATTCTGCATCCCCAGGTGAATTAGGTGAAGTAACGTAACCAAAAAAAAAAAAAAAGAAGATTATCTGAAACTGGAGATGATGTCACATGGCTCACCTGGCGGGTATTTTTGCAATAAAACATTTCACGTTGCCTTTATCTCTCATCACTGTTGTCTGAAGTTTTTTAAAGCCTACTAGCCCAAAATTGTATTGACAGTCCCTACAGTCTTTATTTATTTATTTACTTTTAGAATGAGCATTAGCAAAGGTCATACAAACCGATCACTTCACAAGTCATGAATTTAAGACTAATTCTGGACTTAAAAGGTTGAACGTCTCAGGGTGTTCTAAAGGGGAACAATGCATAAAAAAAGATGTATCCTGATCTCTTTCATTTCCATCTTCTTCCCCTGCCCTGGAATTAGAGCAATAAGTCAGGAGGGTGGGGCCCAACTACCTACACTTACTCCTTCGCTAGTACTCAGTGTTTTAACTGAGCAAAACACTGTGACCAGTAAAACTGTGGCTCTCTGGAAGCAGAATTTGCCTCTTTTGATTTTTTTTCTTTAAGGGACTAGGTCTAATACCATTGGACTATAAAAACGAAAATGGGCATGAGGGGCTGGGAGTGGTGGGCAATGAGGAGATGCTCATCCAAGGTTACAAACTTTGAGTTGTTAGATGAGTAAGTTACGAGGACCTAAGGTACAGCATGGAGACTGTGGTTCACAATACTCTCTTGTATACTTGAAAGTTGCTAGGAGAGTAGATTATTAATGTTCTCACCATGACAACAACAAGAAAATGCTAATTATGTGAGGGGAAGAATGTGTTCCTTAATCTTATTGTGGGAAAGGTTTTACAACATACACCTGTATGAAAATTATCACATTGTACATCTTAAACTTAGACGATATCTTAATAAATCTGTTGGGGTGAACCTGAAAGGACAGAAAGAAAGGAAGCAAGTGTAATTTTTGTTGTGAGCAAGGAAGCATCCCTGGAGCTGAAGAGAAGCATGTAGTTCATAGTCTTCATCTGTGCTTCCTAATTGAGTTCGTCCAGGGGGGCTGTGGAAGATTCCTGGAAGGCTGAGCAGGTGCAGTACAGCCCACCTCAATCCCTTGAAACAGAGAAGCTCTGATTGGGAGTGTCATTCCTATCCTGGTCTTCACTTGAACATGTGGTGGGATTGATGGATGGGAGGCAGGAGTTGGGTTTGCAGGTAGGGAAAATGAGCCATAGATACTTGAAACCAACAGAGGTCGTTAAACCCTCATGAACCTATTTACTTTAATATCTCTTTTCAAGATGTTGCAGGGTCCCTCTGATGCATCCCAACGTTAGCTAGAAGTAAAAATTGCTTCATTTTTATAACATAGGATGTTTTTTCAATAAATATCAAAAGTGTTTAGAACACTGAGTCAAATAGGATCATAGGTCACTCTGAAACAATAGGTATGCACTTAGCAAAAATAACAAAAATTATTTCAAAGGCTAATAAATATATAGAACAGATCATTTAAGAGGTAAACAATTGAAATCTGTTATCAAAAGCAATTCAACATCTGAAGAAAGTATGTCCTCTTAACAGAGAGAAAATCCAAATTCAAGTTTTTTGCCAGCTTTCTTTTAAATTCATTTAAAGTACATTTAAATTCATTTTAAACTTAGTCCTCACAATGCACAAAATTCTTTTCTCAGGGCGCATTTTCCACAAAGCTTCTTGTAAATTTCTGTACCCATTACTTTGTTTTCCCACCCTGAAATAGCCAACTGTAAGACAGACTTACTTCCTTTTCCCTTCATAAAGTGCAACTCTATTACTCATAACTTTTTTACTGAAAACATACATCCTACTTTGCTTATGCAACCAAGAATTTACCTTTATTTTATCAGTATATCGATTGCTGAGCATAAATACCAGTGATAACTTCTAAAACTTTTCCTTTCTTATAGAGAATGGCACAGCATGGCAACAAACATATTCATTAATACTCCAAAAGCAGTTTAGTTTCTCTGCAAGTTTAATTCTGTTGCTCAGTCGTGTCTGACACTTTGAGACCCCATGAATTGCAGCACGCCAAGCCTCCCTGTCCATCACCAACTCCCAGAGTCCACCCAAACCCATGTCTATTGAGTCAGTGATGCCATCCAAGAATATCATCCTCTGTTGTCCTCTTCTCCTCCTGCCCTCAATCATTCCCAGCATCAGGGACTCTTCAAATGAGTCAGCTCTTCGCATGAGGTGGCCAAAGTATTGGAGTTTCACCTTCAGCAACAGTCCATCTAGTGATCACCCAGGACTGATCTCCTTTAGGATGGACTGGTTGGATCTCCTTGCAGTCCAAGGGACTCTCAAGTGTCTTCTCCAACACCACAGTTCAAAAGCATCAATTCTTTAGTGCTCAGCTTTCCTTAAAGTCCAACTCTCACATCCATACATGACTACTGCCAAAACCATAGTCTTGTCTAGATGGACCTTTGTTGACAAAGTAATGTCTCTGCTTTTTAATATGCTGTCTAGTTTGGTCATAACTTTTCTTCCAAGGAGCAAACGTCTCTTAATTTCATGGCTTCAGTCACCATCGGCAGTGATTTTGGAACCCCAAAAAATAAAGTCAGCCACTATTTCCATTATTTCCCCATCTATTTGGCAAGAAGTGATGGGACCGGATGCCATGATCTTAATTTTCTGAATGTTGAGCTTTAAGCCAACTTTTTCACTCTTCTCTTTCACTTTCATCACGAGGCTTTTTAGGTCCTCTCCACTTTCTGCCATAAGGGTGGTGTCATCTGCATATCTGAGGTTATTGATATTTCTCCCAGCAATCTGGATTCCAGCTTGTGCTTCCTCCAGGCCAGCGTTTCTCATGATGTACTCTGCATATAAGTTAAATAAGCAGGGTGACAATATACAGCCTTTACGTACTCCTTTTCCTATTTAGAACCAGTCTGTTGTTCCATGTTCAGTTCTAACTATTGTTTCCTGACCTGCATATAGGTTCCTCAAAAGGCAGGTCAGGTGGTCTGGTATGCCATCTCTTTCATAATTTTGCACAGTTTATTGTGATCCACACAGTCAAAGGCTTTGTCATAGTCAATAAAGCAGAAATAGATGTGTTTCTGGAACTCTCTTGCTCATTTGATGATCCAATGTATGTTGGCAATTTGATCTCTGGTTCCTCTGCCTTTTCTAAAAACAGCTTTAACATCTGGAAGTTCTCAGTTCACGTATTGCTGAAGCCTGTGAAAGGTTGTTGCTGAATGATAAGATGCGGGATTCTTGGCCTCAGGAGGAGATGAATTCAATCCGGGGCCAGAGAGGAGGCTGGATTGCTCAGAGCCTTTGTGTAATAAAGTTTTATTAAAGTATAAAGGAGATAGAGAAAGCTTCTGACATAGGCATCATAAGGAGGCAAAAGAGTACCCCTTTGCTAGTATTAGCAATGGAGTTATATACTCTCCAATGAATCCAAAGAGTGTCTGGAGGTTGTAAAGACCTCACCAGACCTATTCCCATAATTTACATTTTAAGATAACAGAATTAGCCAGAGGGTTTAATCCAAAGACTGTCCTCAGGAAGGATACATCCTTGTAAAGACCAGACCTACTCCCATAATTTATGTTTTAAGATAACAGAATTAGCCAGAGGGTTTAATCCAAAGACTGTCCTCGGGCAGGATACATTATTGTTATATAGTCACTCACAATCTGTTAATGAAAAGAAAGGAATGTCATAAAACTTACAATGGCACCAGATAATTCATCCCTGGCCATAAAACGACTGACTTGAATCTTGTAGAAGGGCAGATTACCAACAAATAATTTCGTTTACATAGATTAGGGGAACAATACCTGAGTAAGTAGGTTGGGCCATTTGGCGGAACCAACTTGAAGATAGAGTCATAGCTTAAGACAACATTTCCATAAGAAAAAGAAATGTATTGGTTAACTCTAGGTTTGACAGTAGTTAGCTTCAGGTGAAACCAGGTGTCATGGCAACACAGCATTTTAAGAGAAACCTCCTTTTAAATTTGTATAGAGAAGAAAAAAATATCGCTGGTTTGTTTCCTCCTGCCGCTTAAGAGAGAGAAAAATGTCTGACACTTGCAGCCTCTTTTCGTTTGGAGACCCCTGGCCTTCCTGTCTGTTACCCTCTCACCTGGCTTGGAGAATTTTGAGCATTACTTTACCAGCGTGTGAGATGAGGGCAATTGTGTGGTAGTTTGAGCCTTCTTTAGCCTTGCCTTTCTTTGGGATTGAAATGGAAACTGACCTTTTTCAGTCCTGTGGCCACTGCTGAGTTTTCCAACTTTGCTGGCATAGTGAGTTCAGCACTTTCTCAGCATCATCTTTGAGGATTTGAATAGCTCAACTGGAATTCCATCATCTCCACTAGCTTTCTTCGCAGTGATGCTTCCTAAGGCCCACTTGACTCTCTGTAAGAGGAAGTTAGTTTTCAGAAATCAGTGTTTAGAATCTTATTTTATTTGGAAATGACTTAGGTATTCAATAAACTTTCATCACTTAGTTTACCACAAGCCCAGGAATTCGGGTTACCAAAATCTAGAGGGATTATTTTAGACAGACATTCCTAAAGCATAATTATTCTTAATAGAGTTTATCCAATAGCTCCTAACTTCTTTACATTCTTCTTTCCCTAGAGGTTTCTTTACTCAAGTTACTTTCTTTTCTGAGAAACTTGTAATGGACATATTAACTTATATTAAACCTAGGCTCAACAAAATTATTCTGCTTAATTTTAATGATTCTTGTAAGATCAACAAACAAAAATAAATACTAGGTATTAATTTAATGCTGAAAATTCCCCAGTTCATATGAACCTAAAATTCATTTAGGTTAATTTCTCTTGTATTTAGAATTGTTTGATTTCTTAAGGGTTTACGTTTCTTGAGGCCAATTAGATTACAAACTAATCTCAGCAATCAGCAATATTATCCAAAATCAAGGATACATACCGAGACATGCATAAATACAAATAAGCACAGCAAGAGGTCTCATAGCTTTGGGAAGCCTATTACAAAATTCTCTACAGAACCCTTGAGCTGTGACTGGGATTCCATTCTATTTTCCCATGCCTTCCTGATGATACCAGAAAGACCAACTCCCATCCTGGGAAGAGATATACTATCTAAGATGCAAGCTTCAATCCATATGAAATTGGAATCCTCAGAAAACTTTTTTTTTCTTTTTTATTTATTTTTTTAGTATAAATTTATTTATTTTAATTGGAGGCTAATTACTTTACCATATTGTAGTGGGTTTGCCATACGTTGACATGAATCCACAGAAAACTTATGTGTACCCTGAAAAAAAAATAAATATTAACCCCTAGGTTGGACAACTGGAAGAAAGATAGGAAGAGCAGTCTCTGCTCAGCCAACACAGGTAACTCTTAAAAGTCCTAATACATTTCCCCATCAAAAAACAATATCCCCTAAAACCAGAGGCACGACAGGGTCTCATTCCCTTAATTAAAAATCTCAAAGAACAGGGGCTCTTAGTTAAATGCGACAGCCCTTGTAACACACACACCTCTTCTAGGAGTACAAAAACCCAACAGAGAATGGCACCCAACAGAGAATGAAGCTGTAATTCCATTACATCTTGTGCTGCTTAACCCCTATACTTTACTTTCCTAGATCACAGAAACGGCAGCCTGGTTTACTGTATTAGATTTAAAGGATGTCTTCTTTTGTATTCCTCACGCTTACTCCTTAGAAGGAAAGTTATGACCAACCTAGACAGCATATTAAAAAGCAGAGACATTACTTTTCCAACAAAGGTCCGTCTAGTCAAGGCTATGTTTTTTTTCAGGGGTCATGTATGGATGTGAGAGTTGGACTGTGAAGAAAGCTGAGCACTGAAAAATGATGCTTTTGAACTGTGGTGTTGGAGAAGACTCTTGAGAGTTCCTTGGACTGCAAGGAGACCCGACCAGTCCATCCTAAAGGAGATCAGTCCTGGGTGTTCATTGGAAGGACTGATGCTGAAGCTGAAACTCCAATACTTTGGCCACCTCATGCGAAGAGTTGACTCATTGGAAAAGACCCTGATGCTGGGAGGGATTGGGGGCAGGAGGAGAAGGGGACGACAGAGGATGAGATGTCTGGATGGCATCACTGAGTCGATGGACATGAGTTTGGGTAAACTCCGGGAGTTGGTGATGGACAGGGAGGCCTGGCGTGCTGTGATTCATGGGGTCACAAATAGTCGGATACGACTGAGTGACTGAACTGACTGACTGAGCCCAAAGTTCACAATTCTTGTTTGCTTTTGAGGAGCCATCTGGTTCCTCTACCCAAATAATTTGGACAATGTTGCTTCAAGGATTCAGAGATAGTCCACTTGTTTGGACGGGCTTTAGCTTAAGACCTAACTACCTTTAGGGCACCAGAGCCTATAAGAACTATCCAATATGTAGATGATATTTTCCTTTGTTCTGACACAAAGGAACTGTGTGACCAAGCTACCTGTAATCTTCTTAATTATCTAGCCCAATGTGTTTGCAAAATGTCAAAATCTAAAGCTCAGATATGCCAACAGGAAGTTAAATATTTAGGACTCAAACTTTCACATGGAACTTGAGCCTTAGGGAAGGAAAGAATAAAGACAACATCCCATCTTTGCCCTAGTATTATTAGACAACTCTGTGGTTTCCTTGGTATAACTGGCTGCTGCCAAATTTGGATTCCTGGATATGGAGAGCTGGCTTGACCTCTATATAACTTATTAAAAGAGACTCGACAATCAGGAAAACAGATATTACAATGGGAACCTGAAGAAATATATGCGTTTAAAACTTTACAACAGGCTCTTCGTCAGGCCCCTGCTCTCAGTCTGCCTACAGGAGACCAATTTAATCTTTTTATAACAGAGAGATCAAGAATAGCACTGGGAGTCCTAACACAACCCAAAGGAAACTCACAACAACCTGTTGATTATTTGAGCAGAGAACTTGATCCTGTAGCTCAAGGATGGCCACATTGTCTACAGATAGTGGCCTCAGTAAACCTATCAATTCCTGAGGCTGCTAAATTAATTATAGGCCGAGATATGGTGGTCTATATTTCACATGCTATTTCTGGAATTTTGAACTCCAAGGGAGGTTTGTGGATATCAGACAATAGGCTTCTCAGACACCAATCCCTGCTCTTATAAGGGCCCATAATTCAGCTAAAAACTTGCTCAACTTGAAACCCGGCTACATTCTTTCCTAAATCATTAGATTAACAAAAAGCAGAGCAGGACTGTCATCAAGTCCCAGTTTTAAATTGCTCGGCAAGTGAGGACTTAAAAGATAAGCCATTAGAAAACCCATATGCAACTATGTTTACAGATGGCAGCTCTTTACAGAGAAAGGAGAACCTAAAGCAGGATCTCAAAAATTATTTACTGCTAGGTTAAGAAAAAAAAAAAAAAACAAAAACAGCTGAACCAACACAACACGTCACTAATTTAGATCATGAGCTGACTGGCTCAGATCATGAATGCCTTATTGCAAAATTCAGACTTAAATTGAAGAAAGTAGTGAAAACCACTAGGCCATTCAAGAATGACCTAAATCAAATCCCTTACTGATTATACAGTGAAAGTGACAAATATATTCAAGGGATTAGATCTGATAGACAGAGTGCCTGAAGAACTATGGATGGAGGTTTCATGACATTGTACATGAGGCAGTGATCAAGGAAGAAAAAGAAGTGCAACAAGGCAAAATGGTTGTCTGGGGAGGCCTTACAAATAGCTGAGAAAAGAAGTGAAAGGCAAAGGAGAAAAAGGAAAGATATACCCATCTGAATGCAAAGTTCCAAAGAACAGCAAAGAGAGATAAGAAAGCCTTCCTCAGTGATCAAGGCAAAGAGACAGAAGAAAACAATAGAATGGGAAAGACTAGAGATCTCTTCAAGAAATTAAGGATACCAAGGGAAAATTTAATGCAAAGACAGGCACAACAAAGGACATAAATGGTTTGGAACTAACAGAAGCAGAAATATATTAGGAAGAGGTGGCGAGAATACACGGAAGAACTACACACAAATGATCTAAATGACCCAGATAACCACGATGGCGTGATCACTCATCTAGAGCCAGATATCTTGGAGTGTGAAGTCAAGTGGGACTTAAGAAGCAGTACTATGAAAAGAGCTAGGGGAGGTGATGGAATTCCAGCTAAGCTATTTCAAATCCTAACAGATGATGCTGTGAAAGGTGCTGCACTCAATGTGCCAGGAAATTTAGAAAACTCAGCGGTGGCCTCAGGGCTGGAAAAGGTCATTTTTCATTCCAATCCCATAGAAGGGCAATGCCAAGGAATGTTCAAACTACTGCACAATTGCACTCATTTCACATGCTAGCAAAGCAAAGTTCAGAATTGTCCAAGCTAGGCTTCTACAATACATGAACTGGGAACTTCCAGATGCTCAAGCTGGATTTAGAAAAGGCAGGAGAACCAGAGATCAAATTGCTAACATCCGTTGGATCAGAGTTAAAGCAAGAGAAATCCAGGAAAACATCTACTTCTGCTCCATTGACTATGCTAAAGCCTTTGACTGTGTTTAAAACTCTTAAAGAGATGGGACTACCAGACCACCTTACCTGCCTCCTGTGAAACCTGTGTGCAGGTCAAGGAGCAGCAGTTAGAACCGGACATGCAACAATGGATTGGTTCCACATTGGGAAAGGAGTACGTCAAAGTCACCCTGCTTCTTCAACTTACATGCAGAGTACGTCAGGCGAAATGCCATGCTGGCCAAAGCACAAGCTGGAATCAAGATTGTCAGGAGAAATATCCATAACCTCAGATATACAGATGACACCACCCATATGGCAGAAAGCAGAGAGGCAATAAAGAGCCTCTTGATGAAAGTGAAAGAGGAGAGTAAAAAACTAGCTTAAAACTTAACATTCAAAAAAACGAAGATCACAGCATGTGGTCCCATCACTTGTTGGAAAATAGATGGGAAAAAAAATGGAAACAGTGACAGGTTTTATTTTCTTGGACTCCAAAATCACTGCAGATGGGGATGCAGCCATGAAATTAAAAGCCACTTGCTGCTTGGAAGAAAAGGTCTGACATACCTAGACAGCATTTTAAAAAGCAGGGACATTACTTTGCCAACAAAGGTCTGTGTAGTCAAAGCTATGATTTTCCAATAGTCATGTATGGATGTGAGGATTGGACCATAAAGAAGTCTGAGTGCCAAAGAACTGATGTGTTTGAACTGTGGTGCTGGAGTAGACTCTTGCGAGTCCCTTGGAATGCAAGGAGAAACCAGTCAATCCCAAAGGAAATCAACTCTGAATCTTCATTGGAGGGACTGATGCTGATCTGAAATTCCAATACGTGGCCCCCTGATGTGAAGAGCCGACTTTTTGGAAAAGACCCTGATGCTGTGAAAGATGGAAGGCAGGAGGCAAAGGGGCCGAAAGAGGATGAGATGATGGGATGGCACCACCGACTCAATGGACATGAGTTTGAGCCAGTCCTGGGAGATGGTGAAGGACAGGGAAGCCTGGCATGCTGCAGCCCACAGGATTGCAAAGAGTCAGACATGCCCGAGTGACTGAACAACAACAGTTTAGGTTCTTTCCAAAAACAACTACAATCCTTAGATAATGGAATATCACAGTATAAGGAAAATGAAAGGTCTCCATATAATCCTGGAGATATGGTGTTAGTAAAGGCTATTCGTAGCAACATCCCCACATTAACTCCCATATGGGAAGGGCCCTACTCTGTTATGCTTTCTTCACCCACCACGGTGAAGGTTACAGGTATTGGCGCCCAGATTCATCACACATGGATAAGAACTTGGAATCCTTCAGGAGAGAATCAAGAAGGTCATCCAGCATCCCCAGAGGAGAGTTCACAGTATTCAGAATATCAATGCACCCCTTTGGAAGGATTGAAAGGATTATTCAAGAAAAGTCCAGGATCTATAAAGTCAAGTCCATGCGATGACTGGCCCCACTCTTCCTTTTGGGACCACCTTACTGAATTTGATGTCAACCTCCACCTGGTGGAGACCTCTGATCCTCTTGTTTTACTCTTATTACTTTTTGGCCCTTGTATTTTAAATCATCTTTCTTGCTCTGCAATGTCTCCCATAGAAGCTTCAGATGGTAATGGTTATGGAAACGGAGCCAAAGATGATATATCAAGGTCCACTAGAACATCCCACGTGTGGAGACCTAACTGCCATCCCCTATCGATGCCCCTGTCCAGCTCAAAGAAGCCAGAGTGGTCGTCTCCCATTTCCCCATTGGCAGTTAGCATCTCCATCTCCAGAGGGGGTGGGGGGAGGATTGGGGTAGAAATTGTTAGTGAGTGTAGGAACTCTGAGACCTCCTGGTTTCATAAACATCCCACTCTATTAAACTGAAACTATACACTTTGTTCTGAATTCCTGGCTATCAGTGGAATGTGTCCTTCGTCTGATAAATTATCAGCACTCAGATCCAGGAAAGGGTAGTAATTAACTTCTGTTCAATATGCCTGAAGGAAAAACAACAGGTGACCATTAATCTTTAGCCCATACATCTGGCCCACTGTAAAATGGCTGGGAGACATGAGAAAAGGTTATGGGATAGCAACTTGACATCTAAGAAAACTTAAATCCAAAGATCAAAAGAAGCCTTAAAGATGTCAAGTTAAATATTGTGACCCTTAAGCTGATTGGTTAGAAATGGCATATGTTAAAAGTAAGAACCAATCAAAAGTGGACAAATCAATGGTAGTGAGGATATAAACTGCTGTAAGTTCCAACTCTTCAGGTCACTTCACCTCCCCCCCCCCCTCAGGTTCTATGTTGAAAGCTTTGTATTATTTCTCTCTGAAATAAATCCTGTTTGCTTGCTACCGTGAGTGTTTGTGTGTGTGCAAAGTTCATTCTTCAGCTCTGCAAATGAATATGGATTCCTCTTTCACTGCTTGTGAGCTCAACTCCTCCAGGAGTCACCCCAGAGTCATTTCAGCTCCTCTTATATGTTTTGGATTCTGCTTCCAGCAATCTAAGACCACTGTGGCTGCTCAGGTCACTGAATGGTCAGTTCTTAATGCAATCCCCAGATGAGCAAGTCTTTTAATTAATGAGTGGATTTCCCTATGAGATCAGTGCATAGCATGAGAACTAGGGCTCCACCACTCCAGTCAATTTCTCAGTCACCTGAGAAAACTGTAACCATCCAGGAGGAATCTTTTCCCTTTTCTTCAGAGCAAAGCTCTTGTGTGTTTTTCTTATTTTGTCCCAAGACATTCTATAAAGGCAATCAAGATGAGGAAAAGTGTCAAATCAGCCTCTTACCTAACCACTCAGGCCCCTACAATGGAGCAACCTCAGTATCTTTCAGCCGAGCCCTGGGTATTCCTCGATAGTTTTAAATCGAGTCCCCGACTCGCCCCCCCCAACTCCACCCCAAGAACCTTGCTACTGGGTGGGTATCCCCCTGGGCATCTTTCAGCCAGGCCCTCACCCAGTATCTTTTGATTGGTTGGGAATTTCCCAGTATCTTTCCACTGAGCCCCACTCAGTGTCTAGGCCATGAGTGGGTGTGCTCCAGATATTTCACCCCCCACCCCAGTATCTTTCAAACTGGGAGGGGGCTGGTAACCTGCTCCCCTGGCAAGCAAAACTGAGAATCTCCGCCAATATGGGAGATTTGAGAACTAGGAGAGACCCAAATTCGTCTGCACTCCCCGAGGAGGCAGATGAGCGCAATGGGCTGCTGCTGGTACCAAAGCTCTGGTAACTCAAGGAGTTCAGGTGAAGGAAGGAAGTCCATCCTGGGTTGCTTCGTCAGTTGTCACAACTGTTGACTAGAAAGATGTACAAATTGAGAGTTGCAAGTTAAATTTTATTTGGGGCAAAATGAGGACTGCAGCCTGGGAGCCAGGACCTCACAAAGCTCTAAGAGACTGCTCCAAAGAGTCAATGTATAAGATGTTGGTGAAGATGGAGTTCAATGCAATCAAGAACTTACTTTACAAAAGGTTTTCTGCTAGTCAAGGAGCCGATGTCTCCATGAAGGGATTTGGTGTTTTCTAGATATGAGGAGATGCAAAAATTGGAATCATGAAATCAGTTCCTGAAAATATCTAACTATCTACAGACCTGTTCCATCAGAGTGCCCCAGGAGGGAAATGTTGAAGGTCAACCGCTGCAGCACAGGGTTCAATCTCTGCAGAGGCAGATGGAAAATGCCCTTTCTGTTGTTGTTCAGTCTCTGGCAAATGCTCTTGGAAAGTGCCAATTTGTAGTTGAGAGGTGAGTGCCAATTTGCCAGTTTTGACAACACATATTTTACTTTCCTTAAATTTTCTTTTAAGACTGAGTTACTTTTCTTGTTGATAAATCTATAACAGATGGAATAAGGTCTAATTTGACTTCTAGTAAACATAGGTACAACAGAAATATTATACTTAATATTGATAACTCTAAGGACATGTGTATATTAATCAAACCAACAAGTTTAATAGCAGATATCAACTCAGTACAGAATATTTCCCAGATCACGGGTCCTAAAATTTATCTTGGCCAATTTTCTATATATTCAGATTTAATTTGTAAGTGCTTAATTTCAAGCCAAATAAAATAATTCATTCACAAGTTAACTTTTACATAAATGCCAAACAAGAAATCTCACATTTTTTCTCTTGAGTTCAAAAAGCTATGGCCAACTTCCCACTTTTTCTTTGAGGGCCTGGACACAGGGGAGAGAAATACCCTGGGGTGGGGGTTGGCTACAAGATGGAACAAAGCTTACCCATAACAAGGATAATCCCAAAGGCAAAATCCCAACCAATTTCCACCACAGGCAGAGCCTGAAGCAATAGGGAAGGATTTCCCTGGTGTTGTCACATGTGAGCCCTGTCCTGTTATTAATAATTACCAAAGATATTTTGTAAGTGACAACACACATACAACAACAAAAAACATTAATACCAACCAAGTACTACTTTGATACTGAATATCTCCTAGTTCACATGAGCCCTAACTTCATTTAGCCTAATTTCACTTGCACTTAGAATTGTTCGATTTCTAAGTGCTTACCTTTATTTAAGGCAACTAAATAGAGCTCATTTAAAAATTAATCTCAGAATCAATATCCAGAGACAAAGACACATACTGAAACGTACTTATATCCAAACAGACATGACAAAAGATCTCATAGCCTTGTTTTCCAAACTTAGTCATGACTCAGATATCAGAGTATAAAACAACAGTTTATAAACATTTGGAATATGAAAAAAAAAAAAAAAAGGCTTCTTGTACTACATTTTCCCCCTCAGTTTCAGGAATTAGAGATGGTCTAGATAAATGTCTCTGAGAGCCATGGTCTCAAGGCACAAGGAGAGAAAAACATCTTCTCCTAGTATGACAATGTCAAAAAATGTTTTAACTCAGTTTCTCTAGTGTCTAAAGAATACTGTGTCCACACAGTAAAACAAAAAACATCATCTTTTTCTGCAGCCATGTTTTCATAAACAAAATTTAGACCAGTTAGTCCTCAAATTGGCCCTTATAACAAGAGCAGACAAGTCCCAACTAGTGATCATCCCTCTGAGGAGGTGGGGGTCCTAGTTTGATCAGCCCTAGATTGTTGATTGTAGGTGAAGAGCCCTGGACATAAATGAACTTCAGTCTATTTTCTCATCCTGCGGCAATAAAGATCTAACTGCAAGAGACTCATTATTAGGTGTTTTGTTGTTGTTGTTGCTGTTGTTGTTGTTGTTGCCTTGTGTCATAGCCATAGGGCTTCCCTGGTGGTTCACTGGTAAAGAATTTGCTCACAATGTAGGAGACACAGGGGACACAGCTTCAACCCCTGAATCGGGAAGACCCCCTAGAGGAGGCCGTGGCAACCCACTCCAGTGTTCTTGCCTGGAGAATCCCATGGACAGAGGAGCCTAGTGTTCTACTGTCCATGGGGTCGCAAAGAACCAAACATAACTGAAGTGACTTAGCACGCGTGCAAGCACATAGCTATAGATCAACTAGTCATTTAACATTTTTCCAAAGGGTTTCCCAGGTGGTGGATGGAACCTTGGAGGGATCGATTCCCATTTTAGTTCAAGCAGTTTGTACCAGATGTGTGTACACTCAAACCAATCTGCAGGCTCAAACCAAAGTAACCAAGCAACCAAACCACACCAAAACCTCACCAACCAGAAGTCACACTCCCCCCAAAAAAAACAGATGGCAAGGAGATGCCCAGAAGTCAAAAGCCAAATGGCATAATTGCCCCCAAACGTGACTTTCCAATCCCCCTAGACCTGTGATTTTGTCCAAAGTGTGCCTTACAAATGGAGTTGCCCTTCACTGGGAGAAGTTCCCAAATTGGAACTGAAGTTCCCCTAAACAGGCAAGGTCAGAGAGGCCCTGGTATGCACTCCAGGAGACTTACCAAATTGCTGGTGGGTGTGTCACAACATAGCATAGACTCTCTTTCTGATCCTCCAAAAGTTAATGTCTTCTCAGAGTAGAAGTTCAGGCCAGTGCAAAGAAAGGAAAAAAAAAAAAAAAGTGTCCTCAAGGCAAAGAAAGCTGTGAAATCTACGGCAACCTCTCCCCTAGTGTCCACTGCAGCCTCAGAGTTCTATGGCCTAGAGGGTGGGTTGGGTATGATCAGGGAATGTCCCTACAGCAGGAGAACCCTGGTGATCGATCTGGTCTCAGAAAACTCTTCCAACCCTCCACTCTCTGAGAGGAGGCTGCTGTGTAGAGAAGTCCCTGTGTCTGGCCAAGCTGAGGGGCCTTGCAGTGCTGCCTGCCCAAGAGCTGAGCCTGGATGAGACCCTAAATTTGTTGCCAAAATCTTGGCTCTCTGTGCTCCAATGCCAAACAGACACAGGGAGACAGAGTTATGGAGGAGAAAGAGTGGCTTCTTTTGTGCCAGGAAAAGAGGGAACACAGTAGACTAGTGTCTTAAGACCAGTGCCCCTCTCCCTATTGAATGGACTTCCCAGGTGGCTCAGTGGTAAAGAGTCTGCTGCCAATCCAGGAGATGTAGGAGATGTGAGTTCAATCCCTAGATTTGAAGATCCTCTGGAGGAGGAAGTGGTAACCCTCTCCAGTATTCCTGCCTGGAAAAATCCATGGACAGAGGAGTCTGGCAGTCTATGGGGTCTGCAGTCCATGGGGTCACAAAGAGCCGGAAATGACTGAGTGACTGAGCATGCACCAACATGCCCTTGTGAATAGGGAGAGGTTATATATCAAGCAGGGATATGTGACAAGGATCAAAACAGTTACAATCTTGCATTCCTCTGCCCTCTGCAAAGTTTCAAAAGGGCAGGATTATTGACAAGATCAGGATGTGTGCAGGGATTAGGTGGTCCACTCTCCTAATCTGATGAACTTCTCTGGTCCCTTTGATCTTGCCTCCGGTGCTGGCTGCTCCTCACTGGATTAGCAACTATTCAAATCTGTTAATTGGAACTCTGGGAAGACCATGGAGGTTGGAGTCTTACCTACAATAAGTGGGGGACAAAGAGGCCTCTGTGCCTTGAAACCCCACAGGGTCCTGATGGGCATTGCTTACATTCTGGTTTTTTGTTTGTTTGTTTTGAGGGAGAGGTCAGTCAACATTGTGAAAGGAGGGACTGAGGAGAACAGAATTCACATAATTAATCAGGAGCACAATGTTAACTTCTTCCTCCCCAATACATTTCTTTTAAAGTTTTAACCTACAAAATTCTCACGTGTACTTCCTACTTGCCTGGGTCTGAAACAATCAAATGTGACCCCAAAAATTATGGCGTAAGGGAATGCACTTACAAATTTGGGGGTATTGAAAAACTCACTGGGGTGGAGCTAAGATGGCAGAGAGGCAAAACACGAAGTCTGAATCTCCCAACACCAAGGAAGCTCACCAGACACTGGTGGGGGACTTCCAACAACCAGGCAGGACATGGGAGGGAGCACGGGGGAGGAGGAGAAGTGGAGGTTGGACAGGACCAACACAATTAAGGGGTGGCTGGGGGAGGGAAGGGTAGCAGTTTAGGCACATGGAGAGGTACGCCGCTTGTCTCCAGGAGATTGGCGGGGAGGAAGAAGGACTGTTGGATGTCAGAGGACTGAGGGGAACACAATTGGTATTCCCACCTACCCATCATTCCCAGGGAGCCTGCTGAGGCTCAGGACGTGGTCCTCCACAGTCCAGGACCCCCTCCACTCATGTGGGTACTGGAAGCATGATGGAGCGGGTAGGAGGAGTATTCAGACCAGGCCAGGTGGTGGTGGTGGTGGTGGTGGTTGTTGTTCAGTCGCTAAGTCATGTCCACGTCGGAGGATCAATGTGGGGAAGCTCCTGGTGTTCTGCACACTCAGCCCTGGGGATTCTCCTGAGGCCCCAGGCCATGACCTCCACCCCCACACTGTTCCACCCTCTGAGGCCACCTCCACCCTAAAGGACCCCTTTGCCCACATAGGTCCTGCAGTTGTGAGAGGGTAGGGGAAGGAGGAAGAATTAAGCAGATTGGGGGAGGTTCCCTCAGGGTTCAGAGGATCAAGGAACCCACATATAGTGTTTCCCTGCCCACTGGGCCCCAGGGAGCCTCTTGGGACCCTGAGCTTGACCCTCTGTACCCCCGATGCCTGAGGCTGAACACAGGCCCTGTCCCTCATCATCACACAGGGCCTTTTGGTCAGAGGTCCTGAAGCAGGACCATAGCCCTACCTAAACCCTTCCACACCTAAGTCCCACACCCACATTCAATGATTATTCTGCCTTTATTGTTGCCATTATTCTTTGCTATTGGAGTTTGATTTTACGCTCCAGTGGTTATTCCATATACATTCTTGTTTTCAAATATATCTGTTAGTTTTCTGAATTTATTGTTATTCTTTGTTATTTAACTGTTTTCTTTTCTTTCTTTCTTTTTTTTTTTTTTTTT
>NC_057419.1:57450618-57572004 GCF_019320065.1 Cervus canadensis
GAGGACGCTGAATGGTTTACTGTACTCGATCCAAAGGATGCCTTCTTTTGTATCCCAGTTCATTCCTCATCACAATATCTGTTTGCTTTTGAGTGAAATAATCCTGACTCAGGCCAAATGCAACAACATACCTGGACAGTATTGCCTCAGGGGTTTGGGGGCTGCCCACACCTGTTCACCTAGGACCTAGGAAAGAAACTAAGGGACATACATCTAAAAGAAGGTGCTATTCTACAGGTGCTATGAAGATGATATTTTAATATGTAGTCCCTCCATGGAGGCTTCAGATAAAAATACCATTGAAGTCCTTAATTTTCCTGGGGCCCATGATTACAGAGTCTCTCAGGAAAAGGCACAAACCTCAAAGCAACAAGTTAGGTACCCGGGACATAGTATAAACCCTGGAAGGAGAGTTATCTCCAGATAGAAAACAAGCTATATTAGACCTAAGCACTCCAGAGACAAACATCTCTGTACCTTTTTGGGCATGGCAGGTTTTGTAGAATTTGGATTCCAGGATTCAGGCTTATGGCTAAGCCCCTATCAGTTCGGTTCAGTCACTCAGTCGTGTCCGATTCTTTGCTACCCCATGGACTGCAGCACGCCAGGCTTCCCTGTCCATCACCAACTCCTGGAGCTTGCTCAAACTCGTGTCCATTGAGTCGGTGATGCCATCCAACCATCTTAACCTCTGTCGTCCCATTCTCCTCCTGCCTTCAATGTTTCCCAGCAGCAGGGTCTTTTACAATGAGTCAGTTCTTCTCATCCGATGGCCAAAGTTTTGGAGCTTCAGCTTCAGTATCAGTTTTTCCAATGAATATTCAGGACTGACTTCTGTTCGGATTGACTGGTTTGATCTCCTTGCAGTCCAAGGGAGTCGCAAGAGTCTTCTCCAACCCCACAGTTCAAAAGCATTAATTCTTTGGTGCTCGGCTTTCTTTACAGTCCAACTCTCGCATCCATACATAACTACTGGAAAGCCCCTATACAAAACCACTAAAGGCCCAGATATAGAACCATTACTTTGGAATGGGGAACAGGCTAAGGCTGCCTAATCAAGGACCAGGCTTTCCACCTTGACTTCCCAGATCTAACCCTCCAAACTTACCACACTCTTAACCCCAGTATCTTAATGCCACTGAAAGCCCAAAGCTAATACATTCTTGCCTCAAAACCCTTAACCAGGTCTATGTATGCAGGTCTAACTTAGAAGACCAGGCTAATCACAAGCTGGAATCAACATTGCCGGGAGAAATATCAATAACCTCAGATATGCAGATGACACCACCCTAATGGCATGAAAGCAAAGAGGAACTAAAAGAACCTCTTGATGAAGGTGAAAGAGGAGAGTGAAAGAACGGGGCTTTCCATCCACTTCATGGCAAATGGATGGGGATACAGTAAAACAGTAAACAAACCTTTATGTTTTACATATGTTTTACTGTTAATTTATACATTAATGGAAACAGACATTATGGAGATACCTTAACAGAACTAGAAATAAAAATACCATGTGCTTACGCTCAGTCACGTCTGACTCTTTGTGACCCCGATGGGACTGTTAGCTTTATGGCCAAGCCTCTGTCAATGGGGACTCTCCAGGCAAGAATATGGAGTGGGTTGCCATGCCCTCCTCCAGGGATCTTCCAACCAGGGATCGGGACTCAGGTCTCCCACATTGCAGGTTGGATTCTTTACCATCTGAGCCACCAGGGAAGCCCATATGACCCAGCAATCCCAGTACTGGGTATATACCCTGAGAAAAACCAAATTCAAAAAGACACATGTACCCCAAAGTTCATTGCAGCATTATGTATAACAGATAGGACATGAAAGCTATCTAGATGTCCACTGACAGATGAATGGAAAAAGAGCTGTGGTACATATACAATGAAATATTACTCAGCCATAAAAAGTAGCAAATTTGAGACAGTTGTAGTGAGGTGCATGAACCCATAGCCTGTTATACAGGGTGAAGTAAGCCAGAGAGAGAAAAGCAAGTATCATATATTAATGCATATATATGAAATCTAGAAACATTGTACTGATGAACCTACTTAGAAGAAATGGAGACCCAAACATGGAGAAGGTGCTTGTGGACACAGTGGAGGAACAGAAAGCTAGGACAAATTGAGAAAGCAGCATTGACATATATACATTCTCAAGTGTAAAATACATGATTGTGGGGAGCTGCTGTGTAACGCAAGGATCCTAGCCTGGTACTCCGTGACGACCTAAAGGGGTAGAATGGGGGTAGGCCAGGGAGGCTCAAGATACAGGAGATATATATATATATGACTTATATATATATATATTATGACTTATTCACTTTGGTGTTCAGCAGAGACCAACACAACTTTGTAAAGGAATTATCCTTATCCTTTAATTTTAAAACATATGTCTCCCTTGTTGCACATGCTCACACAACAATCTGGAGAGAGAGGACTTTTTCTTATTAATTCATTTTTTATTGAAGGATAATTTCTTTACAGAATTTTTCTGTTTTCTGTCAAACCTCAGCATCAATCAGCAATAGGTATACATATATCCCCTCCCTTTTGAAACTCCTTCCTATCTCCCTCCGCATCCCACCCCTCTAGGTTGATACAGAGCCCCTCTTTGAGTTCCCTGAGATATACAGCAAATTCCCATTGGCTATCTATTTTACATATGGTAATGTAAGTTTCCGTGTTACTCTTTCCATACATCTCACCCTCTCCTCCCCTCTCCCCATGTCCATAAGTCTATCCTTTATGTCTGTTTTTCCACTGTTTCCCTGTAAATAAATTATTCAGTACCATTTTTCTAGATTTCATATATGTATTCATATATATATATGAATACGGAATTTATCTATCTTTCTCTTTCTGACTCACTTCACTCTGTATAATAGGTTCTAGGTTCATCCACCTCATTAGAACTGACTCAAATGCACTGCTTTTTATGGCTGAGCAATTTTCCTTTTAAATGCAAGAAACTCCCCTACAAAATTTTGCATCTCGTAGAAGTGGTCCAAAAACCAAAAACAGATAGCAGTCATCCATTGCCACAGGCACCGAAAGGGGACTTTTTAAATCTCCTGAGGAAATGACAAGGCTGATCGGGAAGAAAGAAAGCAGCCCTGATGCCCATGACTGAGTGGCTTTAATTCCATCCCTACCCCTTCTAACATTATACCCGTGTACTCAACTTCCGATGAAAACTGGACACAAGACAGAGAAGGAGCTAAGGGAACAGATGGCTGGTGGCACACAGATCAGAAATTGCTCCTCCACCTTTCTGACCAATGGAAAATTATTAAAGGGCTACATGATACTCTCCATCATGGGAGAGATGCAATGTATGTGACTGTTTTCCAACGATTTGCAAGGAAGTGGCTCCTGGAGACAATGTAAAGATACACTCAACGCCAGGCCCTTTGCAGCACCCGTAGTCCAGGAGGCAATGTCAAACATCCCTCTCTTGTTAGCCCAGTCCAACTACACTGAACTTACCCAGGAGAGGACTGGCAAAAAGATTTCACTCTGATGCCCTCTTTCCAGGATTTCAAATACTCGTCTTTATAGACACCTTTGCTCGATACAGGCCTTCCCTAACAGAAAAGTGAAAGCAACTGAAGCGGCTAAGGCACTCTTAAAGGAAATTATTTCTGGATGTGGATTGCCTCCTCACCTCCAGAGTGACAAACAATGGACTGCCATTTGTAGCAAAGGTCACCCAACAAATTTCTCAGGATTTGGGAGTTAAATACAACCTTCATTCACCCTGGCGATCTCATTCCTCATGGAAAATCAGGACAGGCTAATAATACTCTAAAGAAAACCTTGGACAAACTGTGTCAGGAAATGTCAAGAATTGAGTTATGGCCTGTGGCCAAACCTCTTTAGAGGTCAGTTGTTGTTGTTCAGTCCCTAAGTCATGTTCAACTCTTTGTGACCCCATGGACTGCAGCACACCAGGCTTCTGTGTACTTCACTGTCTCCTGGAGTTTGCTCAGACTCATGTCCAATGCGTCAGTGATGACAGCCAACCATCTCATCCTCTGTTGCCCCTTCTCATCTTGCCCTCAATCTTTCCCAGAATCAGGGTCTTTTCCAATGAGTCAACTCTTCACACCAGCTGGCCAAAGTATTGGAGCTTCACCTTTAGCACCGGTCCTTCCAATGAATACTCAGGGTTGATTTATTTCAGGATTGACTGCTTTGAGCTCCTTGCTGTCCAAGGAACTCTCAAGAGTCTTCTCCAGCACCACAGTTAGAAAGCATCAATTCTTCAGCACTCAGCCTTCTTTATGGTCCAACTCTCACATTCATACATGACTCCTGGCAAAACCATAGGTTTGACTATATGGACATTTGTCAGCAAAGTGATGTCTCTGCTTTTTAATACATTGTCTAGGCTTGTCATATCGTTTCTTCAAAGGAGCGAGCACCTTAATTTCATGGCTGCAGTCACTCTCTGCAGTGATTTTTGGAGCCCAAGGAAAGAAAATCTGTCACTGTTTCAATTTTTCCCCCATCTATTTGCCATGAAGTGATGGGACTGGATGCAATGATTGTAGTTTTTTTTTGTTTGTTTGTTTTTAATATATTCATTTTAATTGGAGGCTAATTACCTTAGAATTTTGTGGTGGCTTTTGCCATACATCGGCATGAATCAGCCATAAATGTACATGTGTCCCCTCATCCCAAACCCCCCTCCCAGCTCCCTCCACATCCCATCCCTCTGGGTTGTCCCAGAGCACCATCTTGAGTGCCCTATTTCATGTACCAAACTTGGACTGGTCATCTATTTCACATATGGTAATATACACGTTTCAATGCTATTCTCTCAAATTATCCCACCCTCGCCTTCTCCAAAAGAGCCCAAAAGTCGATTCTTTGCATCTCTGTCTCTTTTGCTGTCTTCCATATAGGGTCGTTACCATCTTTATAAATTCCATATATATATATATATATATATATATGCGTTAATACACTGTATTGGTGCTTTTCTTTCTGACTTACTTCACCCTGTGCAATAGGCTCCAGTTTTGTCCACCACATTAGAACCGACTCAAATGCGTTCTTTGTAATAGCTGAGTAATATTCCACTGTGTATATGTACCACAGCCTTCTTATCTATTCGACTGCCAATGGATATCTAGGTTGCTTCCATGTCCTAGCTATTGTAAATAGTGCTGCAGTGAAGATTGGGGTGCACGCGTCTCTTTCAATTCTGGTTTCCATGGTGTATATGCCCATTGGTGGGATTGCTGAGTCATATGGCAGTTCTATTTCCAGTTTTTTTTTTTAACGAATATCCACACTTTTCTCCATAGTGGCTGTACTAGTTTGCATTCCCACCAACAGTGTAAGAGGGTTCCCTTTCCTCCACACCCTCTCCAGCATTTATTGTGTGCAGACTTTCTGATGACAGTCATTCTGACCAGTGTGAGATGGTACCTCATTGTGGTTTTGATTTGCATTTCTGCAATAATGAGTGATGTTGAGCATCTTTTCATGTGTTTGTTAGTCACCTGTATGTCTCTTTGGAGAAATGTCTGTTTAGATCTTTGGCCCCTTTTTTGATTGGGTCGTTTATTGTTCTGGTTTATTTTTCAATAGAGCTGCATGAGCTGCTTGTATACTTTGGAGATTAATTCTTTGTTAGTTGTTTCATTTGCTATTATTTCCTCCCATTCTGAAGGCTGCCTTCTCACCTTGCTTATAGTTTCTTTCATTGTCCCAAAGCCTTTATGCTTAACAAGGTCCCATTTGTTTATTTTTCTTTTTGTATCCTTTACTCTGGGAGGTGTGTCATAGAGGATCTTGCTTTGATTTATGTCACAGAGTGTTCTGCCTATGTTTTCCTCTAAGAGTTTTATAGTTTCTGGTCTTACATTTAGATCTTTAATTCATTTTGAATTTATTTTTGTGTGTGCTTTTAGAAAGTGTCCTGGTTTCATTCTTTTATAAGTGGTTGACCATTTTCCCAGCCCCACTTGTTAAAGAGATTTTCTTTTCTCTACTGTGTATTTTTGCCTCCTTTATCAAAGTTAAGGCGTCCATATATGTGTGGATTTATCTCCGGGCTTCCTATCTAGTTCCATTGATCTATATTTCTGTCTTTGTACTAGTACCATATTGTCTTGATGACTGTAGCTTTGTAGTGAAGTTTGAAGTCAGGCACCTTATTGCTCCAGTTTCCTTCTTCTTTCTCATGATTGCTTTGGCTATTCAAGTGTTTTTGTGTGTGTTTCCATGAAACTTGTGAAATTATTTCTTCTAGTTCTGTGAAAAATTCCATTGGTAGCTTGATAGCGATTGTGTTGAATCTATAGATTGCTTTGGGTAGTTTACTCACACAAAAGACCCAGAATAAACAAATCTTGAGAAAGAAGAATGGAAGTGCAGGACTCAACCTTCCTTATTTCAGACTATATTACAAAGCTACAGTCATCAAAGCAGTGTGGTACTGGCACAAAGACAAAAAATAGATCAAGGGAACAAAATAGGAAGCCCAGAGATAAATCCACACACTTATGGGCACCTTATCTTTGACAAAGGAGGCAAAAAATACACAATAGAGAAAAGGCAATCTCTTTAACAAGTGGGGCTGGGAAAAATGGCCAACCACATGTAAAAAAATGAAACCAGAACACTTTCTGACACCACACACAAAAGTAAACTTGAAATGGATTAAAAATCTAGATGTAAGACCAGAAACTATAAAACTCTTAGAGGAAAACTTAGGCAGAACACTCTGTGACATAAATCACAGCAAGATCTTCTATGACCCACCTCTAAGAGTAATGGAAATAAAAACAAAAAGAAGCAAATGTGACCTAATTAAGGTTAAAAGCTTTTGCACAATGAAGGAAACTATAAGCAAGGTGTAAAGATAGCCCACAAAATGGGAGTAAATAATGCCAAATTAAACAAGTGACAAAGAATTCACCTCCAAAATATGCTAGCAGCTCATGCAGTTCAATGCCAGAAAAAAACAAAAACAAAAACGAACAACCCAACAAAATGTAAGCCAAAAACTTAAGCAAGCATTTCTCAACAGAAGACACACAAATGGCTAACAAAGACACGAAAGATGCTCAACACTACTCATTATTAGAGAAATGCACATCAAAACCACATTGAGGTACCATCTCACACCAGTCAGAATGGATGCCATCAAAAGTCTACAAACATTGGGTGTTAGAGGGGCTGTGGAGAAAAGCGAACCATCTTATGCTGTTGGTGGGAATGCCAGCTGGTACAGCCACAATGGAAAACAGTGCAGAGATTCCTAAAATAACTGGGAATAAAACTGCCATACGACCCAGCAATCCTACTGCTGGGCATATAACCTGAGGAAACCAGAACTGAAAGAGACACATGTATCTCAATGTTCACTGCAGCACTATTTACAATAGTTAAGACATGGGAACAGCATAGATGTCCATGGGCAGAAGAATGGGTAAGGAAGTCATACACAATGGAATGTTACTCTGCTATAAAAAGGAATGCATTGGAGTCAGTTCTAATGAGTTGGATGAACCTGGAGCTTATTATACAGAGTGAAGTAAGTCAGAAAGAGAAAGACAAATACTGTATATTAACACACACACACACACACACACACACACACACACACACACACACATATATATATATATAAGGAATTTAGAAAGATGACACTCACAATTCTACATTCAGGGCAGCAAATGATACAAAGACATGAAGAACAGACTTTGAACTCAGTGAGAGAAGCCGAGGGTGGGATGATTTGAGAGAATAGCTTTGAAACATATACTTTACTATATGTAAAATAGATTAGCAGTGTGAGTTTGATGCATAAAGCAGGGCACCTATGGCCAGTGCTCTGGGAAAATGGAGGTGGGAGGGGGGTTCAGGATGGGAAGGACATATGTACACCTATGTCCGACTTACGTTGATGTATGCCAAAAAAAATTCACAATATTGTAAAGTAATTATACTCCAATTAAAATAAATTAATTAATTTAAAAATTCTACATTCAAAAAACTAAGATCATGGTATCCAGTCCCATTGCTTCATGGCAAATAGATGGGGAAATAATGGAAAAAGTGACAGATTTTATTTTCTTGGGCCCCAAAATCACGGCAGATGGTGACTGCAGCCATGGAATTAACAGATGCTTTCCCCTTGGAAGAAGTTCAGTTTAATTCATTTCAGTTGCTCTGTTGTCTCTGAATCTTTGTGACCCCATGGACAGCAGAATGCCAGACATCCCTGTCCATCACAAACTCCTGAAGCTTGCTCAAACTCATGTCCATCAGGTTGGTGATGCCATCCAACCATTTCATCCTCTGTCATTCCCTTATACTCCTGCCTTCAATCTTTCCCAGCATCAGGGTCTTTTCCAATAAGTCCAGTCTTCACATCAGGTGGCCAAAATATCAGAGCTTCAGCTTCAGTATCAGTCCTTCCAAAGAATATTCAGGACTGGTTTCCTTTAGGATAGAATTGTTTGATCTCCTTGCAGTCCAAGGGACTCTCAAGAGTCTTCTCCAGCACCATGGTTCAAAAGTATCAATTCTTCAGTGTTCAACTTCCTTTATGGGCCAACTCTCACATCCATACATGACTACTGGAAAAACCATAGCTTTGACTAGACAGACCTTTGTCAACAAAGTAATGTCTCTGCTTTTTAATATGCTGCTCTAAGTTAGTCATAGCTTTTCTTCCAAAGAGCAAGTGTCTTTCAATTTCATGGCTGCAATCTCCGCCTGCAGTGATTTTGGAGCCCAAGAAAATAAAGTCTGTCACTGTTTCCACTGTTTCCCCATCTATTTGCCATGAAGTGATGGGACCCAATGCCATGATCTTCGTTTTCTGAATGTTGAGCTTTAAGCCAGATTTTTCACTCTCCTCTTTCACATTCATCAAGAGGCTCTTTATTGCCTCTTTGCTTTCTGCCATAAGGGTGGTGTCATCTGCATATCTGAGGTTATTGATATTTCTGCCAGCTATCTTGATTCCAGCTTGTGCTTCATCCAGCCCAGCATTTTGCATGATGTACTCTGCATGGAAGTTAAATGAGCAGGATGACAGTATACAAACTTGATACACTCCTTTCCCAATTTGGAACCAGTCCGTTGTTTCATGTCCAGTTCTAATTGTTGTTTCTTGACCTGCATACAGACAGGAGACAGGTAAAGTGGTCTGCTATTCCCCTCTCTCTAAGAATTTTCCCCAATTTGTTGTGATCCACAGATTTGAAAGTTTTAGCATAGTCAATAAAGCAGAAGTAGATGATTTTCTGGTACTCACTTGCTTTTTCTATGATCCAACAGATGTTGGCAAGTTGATCTCTTGTTCTACCTTTTCTAAAGCCATCTTGACCATCTGTAAAATTTCCATTCAAGAACTGTTGAAGCCTCGCTTGGAGAATTTTGAACATTACTTTGCAAGTGTGTGAGATGCGTGTGATTGTGTGGTAGTCTGAACATTCTTTGGCTTTCCCTTTCTTTGAGATTGGAATGAAAACTGATCTTTTCTAGTCCTGTGACCACTGCTGAGTTTTCCAAATTTGCTGGCATATTGAGTGCAGCACTTTTACAGCATCATGTTTTAAGATTTGAAATATCTCAGCTGGAATTCCATCACTTCCACTAGCTTTGTTCGTAGTGATGCTTTCTAAGACCCACTTAACTTCACATTCCAGGATGTCTGGCTCTAGATGAGTGATCACACCATCGTGGTTATCTCAGTCATTATGATCTTTTTTGTGTAGTTCTTCTGTGTATTCTTGCTACCTCTTCTTAATCTCTTCTGCTTCTGTTAGGTCCATGTCGCTTCTGTCCTTTACTGAGCCCATCTCTGCATGAAATGTTCCCTTGATATCTCTAATTTTATTGAAGAGATCTCTAGTCTTTCCCATTCTATTATTTTCCTCTATTACTTTGCATTGATCCCTGAGGAAGGCTTTCTTATCTATCCTTGCTATTCTTTGGAACTCTGCATTCAGATGGGTATATTTTTCTTTTTCTCCTTTGCCTTTAGCTTCTCTTATTTTCTCAGCTATTTGTAAGGCCTCCTCAGACAACCATTTTGCCTTTTGCATTTCTTTTTCTTGGGGATGATCTTGATCCCCACCTCCTGTACAATGTCATGAACCTCCATCCATAGTTCTTCAGGCAGTCTCTATATCAGAATTAATCCCTCGAATCTGCTTGTCACTTTCACTGTATAATCGTAAGGAATTTGATTTAGGTCATATCTGAATGGCCTGGTGGTTTTCCCTATTTTCTTCAATATAAGTCTGAATTTGGCCTTAAAGCCTTCATGATCTGAGCCACAGTCAGCTCCAAGTCTTGTTTTTGCTGACTGTGTAGAACTTATGCATCTTCTGTTAAAAAGAATATAATCAATCTGATTTTGATACTGACCACCTGGGGATATCCATATGTTGAGTCGTCTCTTGTCTTGTTGGAAGAGGGTATTTGGTATGACCAGTTCGTTCTCTTGGCAAAATTCTGTTATCCTTTGTCCTGCCTCGTTTTGTATTCCATTACCAAACTTGCCCATTCCACAAGGTACCTCTTGCATCCAGTCCGCTATGATGAAAAGGACATCTTTTATGATGTTAGTTCTGGAAGTTCTCATAGGTCATCATAGAACATTTTGACTTCAGCTCCTTTGGCATCAGTGGTTGGGGCATCGACTTGGATTACTGTGATACTGAGTGGTTTGCCTTGGAAACGAACAGAGATCATTCTGTCATTTTTGAGACTGCAACCAAGTACTGCATTTCAGACTCTTTTGTTGACTATGTGGGCTACTCCATTTGTTCTAAGGGATTCTTGTCCACAGTAGTAGCTATAATGGTCATCTGAATTAAATTCACCCATTCCGGTCCTCTTTAGTTCACTGATTCCTAAAATTCCTAAAATTCACTCTTGCCATCTCCTGTTTGAACACTTCCAATTTACCTTGATTCATGGACCTAACATTCCAGGTTCCTATGCAATATTGTTCTTTACAGCATCAGACTTTACTTCTATCACCAGTCACATCCACAAGTGGGTGCTGTATTTGTTTGGCTCCATCTCTTCATTCTTTCTGGAGTTATTTCTCCACTCTTCTCCAGTAGCATATTGGGCACCTACTGACCTGGGGAGTTCATCTTTCAGGGTCATATCTTTTTGTCTTTTCATACTGTTCATGGGGTTCTCAAGGCAAGAAGACTGAGGTGGCTTGCCATTGCCTTCTCCAGTGGACCATGTTTTTGTCAGAATTCTCCACCATGACCTGTCCAACTTGGGTGGCCCTACCAGGAATGACTCAGTTTCATTGACTTGGACAAGGCCATGAGCCATGTGATCAGTTTGGTTAGTTTTCTGTGATTGTGGTTTTCATTCTGCCTGCCCTCTGATGGATAAGGTTAAGAGGCATATGGAAACTTCTTATGGGAGAGAGTGACCATGGGGGAAACTGGGTCTTGTTCTGATGGGTGGGGCCATGCTCAGTACATCTTTAGTCCAATTTTCTGTGGATGGGCGGGGCTGTGTTCCCTTCCCTGTTGTTTGGCCTTAGGCCAATAGCAGGTGTAATAATGGTGTTGGTGATCCCCTTCAAAAGGACTTGTGCAGGCACTGTTGTATTCAGTGACCCTGACCCCGCAGCAGACCACTGTCGACCCACGCCTCTGCTGGAGACTCCTGGACACTCACAGGCAAGTCTGGCTCAGTCTCTTGTGGGGACACTGCTCCATTATCCTGGCTCCTTCTACACACAGGGTTTTGTTTGTGCCCTCCAAGAGTGTTTTTCCTGTGCTGCTGAAGTTCTGTAATCAAATCCCATTGGTCATGAAAGTCAAATTCCCTGGGGGTTCTCAGTCCCTTTGCTGGATCCCTAGGTTGGGAAATCTGCTGTAGGTCCTAGAACTTTCTTAATAGTGCAATAATTTCTTTGGTATAATTGTTCTGCTGTTTGTGATTCATCTGCTCAGCAGCTCTGTGGTGAGGTCAAGGGTGACCTCCTCCAAGAGAGCTTATTCCACACGCTGTGTAACCCAGCTCTGCTGCAGCCAGAGCCCCTGTCCCTGAGGCAGGCCACTGCTGACCTGTGCCTACATGGGAGACACTAAAACACTCAAAGTCAGGTCTGGCTCAGTCTTGATTCTAAGTGTGACTTTTCCCCTCCTACCATCTTTATGGGGCTTTTCTTTTGCCCATGGATGTGAGGTATCTTTTTTGGTGGGATCCAACATTCTCCTGTCGATGGCTGTTCAGCAGAGAGTTGCAGTTTTGGAGTTCTCACAGGAGAAGTTGAACGCACATCTTTCTACTCCGCCATCTTGATACCCACTTGGAAGAAAAGCAACGACAAATCTAGACAGTTTATTAAAAAGTGGAGGCAACACTTTGCTGACAAAGGTCTGTATAGTCAAAGCTTTGGTTTTTCCAGTAATCATGTATGGATGTGAGAGGCGGAGCATACAATAGGCTGAGCACTGAAGAACTGATGTTTTTGAACTGTCGTGCTGGAGAAGATTCTTGAGAGTCCCTTGGTTTGCAAGGAGATCAAACCAGTCAATCCTAAAGGAAATCAACCCTGAATATTCATTGGAAGGACTGATGCTGAAACTGAAGTTCCAATACTTTGGGCACTTGTTGCAAAATCCTGACTCATTGGAAAAGACCCTGATGCTGGGAGAGATTGAGGGCAGGAGGAGAAGGGGGCGACAGAGGAAGAGATATTTGGATGGAATCATCAACTCAATGGACATGAGTTTAAACAAACTCCTGGAAATAGTGAAAGACAGGGAACCTGGCGTGCTGCGCTCCATTTAGTCTCAAAGAGTCAGACACACCTGAGTGACTGAACAACAACCTTTCTTTAGGTCAAAGACAAAGATACATAGTGAGACAAATGTATATCCAGACAGAAATAATGAAAGAGATAGCTTTATTTTCTAAACAGTCTTGAATTAGATATCACACACTCACACACACACACACACACACTCACTCACTAATTGTAACTACAGTTGGAATAAGAACACTTTAAAAAGGCTTCATTCCCCTTTTTGCCTCAGTTTCAGGAATTAAAGATGGTCTAGATAGGATAAGTGATCCACAGAGATCTGGTCTCAAGGCGCAGAGTGAAAACCAGGTTCTCCTTGTAGGAATTATTCTCTCAGGGCAATAATTCTGAAGATTTTTTTTCCCTTCACTCTTTCTCTACTGTTTGGGAATTAAACTGGTTGGGTTCTAGTTAACATTCTACTGGGTTTGTGTACTTAATAGGTGCAATTGAAGGTTCATGATTTTCATAGATACCCCTTTTTCTTTTTTCTGAATGCTTTTGAAAAGTTGGTCATCCAGTATAATAGGGGTGTTTTACATGTTACTTGGACCAACCTATATTGTCTTTCTGACTAGAGTAGTTAAATCCCCATCTAAACTTTCTTTAAAGGCCGAGTCAGCAAAGGATCATTTTGGTGGTTAGAGAATGAATTGGATGTTAATCCAGAATATTGCTTAAGAGATTTTTTTCCCCCAATCTCACATAATAGTCCAGATTGATTTATACAGTCCTTGTTTGCATTGCTGAATCATTGTCCAACTTACAGTTTTTGGAGAAAACTCTGGGATAAGTTCGAGTAATTTCTGAGATAATTCTTTGCATTCAGTGCAAGCCTCTGTACTATGTGATTCAAGGTCCATTAAGGGGCATTTCCATCTTGCTTTCCCTATACATCCCCTTGCTTTGCTTTCAGAAAATAACAGCTGTATTAGTTCATATAGATCTGTAAACCTTGGTTTCTAGGTGTGGGTGGCTAATTCAAATTCCTTAGAAAATCCCAGTGTATTCTGGCTTGGACTGAGAAATTCCTTAGCTAAGGCCCTAAGTTCTGTTTGGCTCTAGGGTGTATAAGTAACCACAGATGATGATTCATTTCTACCTGTAGTATGTTTCTCCTTAAGGGAGCTATAATTACTTCTCATTTTTTATCCTCCTTTTCTGGAGAAAGGGGAGTAGCTGGAGGTGGAAGAGTTAGAAGACAAAAAGTGCCTGGACCAGGCAGTTCAGATAGGAGAGGATACATGGGAAGAGCAAAGGGAGAGGCAGAGTCAGTGCTAGTGGCCTTTTTTAGTTATGATATAAATGATTTCAAACAATTTCTTGCTGATTTTCAGCAAAGAAATTGGTCTATTTTTTCCCCTTTTTTAGAAGCTTCTAGATATCTAAGTAACCATCCCATTCAGTCTGTTCGATACTGCAACAAGCTTTTTCTAATGGTGCACTCAAAAATATCAATTTTGGAATGTGAAAAGAATCCCAATTTAGCCATTTTACATTGAGATCTCCTTTAGTATAATTTTCCCAATTAAGTAGGTACTTGCAAGTATAAATTTTGTATATACATAACCCTGACTGGAGTGTTAGAAACTGCTTTATGATGCCTCTTGTTTCTGTGTTTAAGAGGCCCTATTTCCCATTTTAAGTGAATTTATTGTGGATAAAATTCACCATTTTAAGTTGAATTTATTTTGGGTAAAAATCACAAGTGGAATTGTGCAGTGGGCCAGTGTGTTGCTTGTGAGCTTCACTTCTCCAGGAGTCACCCCAGTGTCATTTCAGCTGGTCTTACACATCTCAGTTTCTCCCACCAGCAGTCTAAGACCACCGTGGGTGCTCAGATCACTGAATGGCCAATTCTTATTTGTGACCCTTGGGCAAACAAGTGTTTTAATTCATGAGTGGGTTTCCCTATGGGACCACTGCATGGTTTGAAGTCTCAGCCTCCACCATGCCTGTAAATTTATCAGGGTGAAGATCTGAGAAAACCATAACCGGCCAAGAGGAGTCTTGTCCCTTTTCTTTGGAGAAAAACTCTCACGTAATATCTTTACTTTTATCCCAACAAATTATATTAAGGCAGTTGAATTGAGGAAAATAATCAGATTAGCCTTTTACCTTACTCAGCACAGACCACTCAGTTTCCTACAACTGAACAAACTTGGTATCTTTCAACAGAGCCCTGGGTTGCCTTGGTATCTTTCAAACAAACTCTGCACCCCAGTATCTTTCCACTGGGTGTGTATTCCTAGGTATCTTTCAACTGAGCCCCATCCAGTACCTTTACACTGAGTGGGTAATCCTCTAGTATGTTTCAACCAGGCCCTCTCCAGTATCTTCCAGCCGGGCAGGTATTGCTCAGTATCTTTCAACTGAGCCCCACTGAGTGGGTATGCCCCAAAATCTTTCAACTGCTCCCTCCCAGTCTCTTTCAACTGGGAGGGGGCGGGTAACCTCCTGCACTAACAAATTAAACTCTACATTATCAACCAATATGGCAGATTTGAGAAACAGGACTTGTTCAGTCACTGAGTTGTGTCCAACTCTTTGCCATCACTCCCCATTAACCTCCAAAAAGCCTTTCTGTGCATGTATGGTTAGAGAGGCCTCCTGATTTTGAGAATGAGAAATATGAGGCCTGGGCAGGGCCCAGCCTCCTGTCTTAATTGTCTTTCTGGTCTCATCTTGGAGTTTTCATCCACAGGGAGTGGATCTTCAATCTCTTTACTCTGGAGGGGGGCATCTACCTCCTGCATCAAATCCCCCAAGACATAAACCGAAAAATATCCTTATTTGGAAGATGAAAGGTGAAGGTCTGTCTTCTGTAGTTTCTTCAGCCTGATAAAATGTTCATAGACTCTACCTATAGTTGGGGTCACAGAGCTCTCACCCTGTCTCATTAAAGGGGCCCCAGAGTGGATTCTGTTGTTCTTTTGGCTGTAAGGAGTGGCTGGAGTCCCTCCATCACCATTGTCTTGTGATGCCCTAAAGAAAACAAACTATTTCTAAAATGGAGGATCTGAATCTGTTGGCCTCAGTCACCCTTCTTAGACAGAAAGATCTTAGTTGAAGATTGCAACAGTATGGAAGACAACAAAGCACTAGGAAAAATATAACATAAATTAGTATGGCTAAGAAAAGGAAGGTTATAAGAAAATGAAAATCTCACATCACAATGGCCTATGATGGACTTATCTTGGGGTAAACAAATTCAGCATTCTGTCAATCGAGTGGAGAAAGCAAGAGTTTGTGCAATGCAAACCAGAGAGTTGTTTGTCCATCGTGTAGCTGAGGGAATAGAAAAGCTAAGGGAATTATGAGCTTCATAGTGCCACCAGTCAGGGTCATATTTAAATCACCCAGCATGGGTATAGAAATTCATGAATTCCAAGAGCAAGGGTGAGAGCAAAGAAGAAAGTAGCTATCTAAATTTACTGGAGCATATGAATTACCCTGTAAGTGGGTTGGAATATTGGGAGGCAAAAGATAGTAGTCATGGATACTTAATCTAGGGTCTAAGAAGGTGTTTTTTTTTGTTTTCCTTGTTTTTGTTTTTGTTTTGTCCTTTTGAAATAGCAGCTGCAGGTCTTTTAGTGGCTCACTCATCTGCCTGGAATTTTCAGACTGTCCTGGACACTCTGGATCCTGTGGAGATTTTGAAGAAGGAGTAGATTCATAGGTATGGCTGGAATGTGGGTCTTCAAGTTCCTGTAGTGTATCAAGGTTGACAAGTTTTATCCTGGACAGATGAACCCAGCTGGTGACACACTGGATTTTGACTGTTGTAGGGGTGCTCAGAAAAAGCATCTTGGTAAGGTCCCTTCCATTTGGGGAGTTGCTGGCTGCCAGGAGACTCATTTTTACAGAATCTTGAAAAATACTCAGTCTCCAGGTTTACAACTGGGCAACTTGGACTGTCAACTGGAGAGGGCTGTACTCTGTTCCCATAGCCTTGCATAGTCTCTGGACCTGACCAAGGTTTATAATGTATTTAAGATGAGCCTGGGTTTCCGGGTCAGTTAGCACTGCTAGTGTGAGGAATGGTCTTACTCATGTAATTTTGAAAGGGATTAACATAATGGTTGCTTTAGAAGGTGTCCTGACCTTTAATCATAAGCGACTTGATTTATATCATACTGGAGTGGTCTAGTGGGTTTCTGTAAATTTTTCTATTTAAGCCTGAACTTTTCAATAAGGAGCTCATGACCCGAGCCACAATTAAGTGCATGTCTTGTTTTTGCTAACTGTATACAGCTTCTCCATCTTTGGCTGCAAAGAATTGAAAGGTTGTTGCTGAACCACAAAAGATGCTGGGATTCTTAGCCTCTGGAGAATTCAGTCTGGGGCCAGTGATGTGGCTTGATCTCTCAGAGTTTTTGTGTAATAACGTTTTTATTAAAATATAAAGGACATAGAGAAAGCTTCTGACATAGACATCAGAAGGGGGCAGAAAGAGTGCTCCCTTACCAGTCTTTAGCCAGATGTTATATAGCTACTAGCAGTCTGCTAATTAGAGAAAGGAAATGTCTCAAAATGCAGAGACTGGCACCAGGCCCCTCACCCACAACATGCATTTTGAGATAACATTGGCACAAGGTGAGTTGTCCCAGGCCATAAAATGATTGACATGAATCTTGAAGAAAGGCAGGATTCCAAGCAAACACAGTCTCATTAACATAGCTTAAGAGAACATTTGCATGAGTAAAACATATGGTTTGTCAAGTCAGTTCTGAGTCTTAGGCAGAGACTAAGAAAGACAGAGTCTAGGGTAAATACATAGTTCGTTAACATAGCTTAAGACAAACATTTCCATAAGAAAAAAACACAGTCGGTATGGCAACAAAGAATTTGAAGAGAAACCTCTTTTAAAATTTGTATAGAGAAGGGGAAAAATCTAACATTCGTTTCCTCCTGCTGCTTAAGAGAGAGATAAAAATGTCTGACACTTGCAGCCTATTTCTTTTGTTTGGAAAACCCTGTTCTTCCTGCCTGTTACCCTATAATCTCTCCCACACACACACACTTTTTCTGTTAGGAGAATTATGTTGCCTAGGGAAAGGGGCATCGCTCTCATTCTGTAACTGCTTCCAAGCTGACAAGGGACATCCCTAAATTAGTGAGACAACATATTCTCCTAACCCTCATACTGAGGGTCTCTGATCCAGGGGCCCCAAGTAGCAGTTGAAGGAAGCTGTGGCAGTTGCAGGCAGTTACAACCATTTGTAACTTAAAAGCCTTCATGTGTCTAGAAACAAATCCAGCTACACAGTTACAGACGCAGGGAGCAAACAGCAGAAACAGAACAATCAGCAAAGTTAAAAGTCACATTATGCCCATAGTTAAGAAAAATTTTTGCACCAGTCCATTTTAGGATTGTTAGAAGTTTAGTAAAAGGCACCACATATGATTGTTGTTATTGAAGGTATGCACAGACTTGGAGAAAGTCCTTTCCTTGAAGTGGAGATGTCCACCAAAGGACACCTTCCACTGATAAAGAGGGGAGCACTCTGCAGACCCAGCAGTTAGACTGATTGTGGAATGCAGTAGGAGTGAACTCAGGACAGGAGGGCATTGTCTTGAGGATCAAATGGCAGACTCAGGATATTTGGAGTCAGCAGAAGCAGGCTCATGTAGATTATCAGGCCCATCTGAAAACTATAAAGTAAGAGCATAGAAAGTAAAGGGATAAAATGACATCACTTAGTTCTGGTCAGGGTGCCACCTCTTAACTCGAGTGTGATGCACCCACGAATCAATTTCTGGCACTTTGAAAGTTGTGGGAGAAGAAAGAATAACCTGGTAAGGGACCTTCCAGATGGGCTCAAGTGATTGGCCCACAGATCCCAATGTTTTTATCAGGACTTCGGTTCCTGGCTCAAGTAGGGGCTTGCTTGACTCAGAGACTGGGTCAGGAGTCACCTCCTGGAGATCTGTTAATGCCTGTTAAGAAGCTGAGAGCTGAGTTACATAATTAGTTAATTCCAAGGCTTTAGGAAAATTTTTCCATTGAGCATTTTCAGGAATTATTGTCCATCCTTGGACTGTAACCATCCTTTATCTTTGCTCCTCTTTTCTCATATCTTTCTAATTCTTCCTCAGTATATTGTGGTTTTTCCTGTTCCATAGGACCTGTCCAGATCAAAAGCATCTGCAGTGAATGGGTTTTCTAAAGTGCTGCTTTTCTGGCTTGACAGCCAGCCAGCTGATTACCTTCGGCTACTTTACTCCTGTCCCTGCTGTGCCCTTTGCAATGCATAACAGCTACTTCTTTAGGACAATATATAGCAGTTAAAAGTCTCTCGATCTCTCTGAAATGCCTAATAGGTTCCCCTGTTGCCGTTTTAAACTGTCTTTCTTTCCATATTGCAGCATGAGCATGTAAACTCAAAGAAGTATACTTAGAATAAATATAGATATTTACTCGCTGCCTTTTGCTTAACTCTAGAGCTCAGGTCAGAGCCACAAGCTCCACTAGCTGAGCACTTGTTCCCTGGGGGAGAGATTTTGCTTCTAAAACCTGTTCAGCTGTCACCATGGAGTAACCTTCTTTATGCTTCCCATCCCGAACGAAAGACCTGCCATCTGTAAATATTTCCATGTCAGGATTGTCTAATGGAGTATCCATCAGATATTACCCAGATGCATGGTTTAAAGTTAGAAATTGGGAACAATTATGATCAGGCATTTCATTTTCCTTCTCAGGAAGGAAAGTGGCAGGATTTCAATTTCCACAAACTTTAAGTTTAGTTATTGGTCTTTCTAACAACAATGACCGACATTTAAGAAGCCTATTGTCTGTCACCCAAGTATTAACCTTAAAATTTTAGATTCCACTCACATCATGAGAAGTCAGTACAGTAAAATTTCGTACATTAATTTTTTGAGGGCTTCAGGTGTTAATAAAGCCATTACCCCAATCACTCTTAGACAGTGTGACCACCCATCTGAAATTACATCTAATTCTCTGCTTAGATAAGCAATAGGTTGTTGGCAAAGCCCTCGGGGTTGTGTCAAAACTCCCAAGGCCATACCTTTTCTTTCAGTGACAAACAAATTAAATTATGACCCTTGTGGGCAAGATCAAAGTGGGAGCATGCAGGAGAGCAGTCTGAAGAGCCTTAAAAGCCTTTTGAGTATCTGGAGACCAAACAAATTTGTCGGTTTGGGCCTGCTGAGTTTCAGTTTTAAGTTTATATAAAGGCAAGTTCCCCATAACCCAGAATCCAAATGCAGCAGCAGCCTGTGATACAAAAAAAAAAAAAAAAAATCCTCTCAATTGTCTTAAAGTCATAGGTAGAGGATGATTTAATATAGGTTTAATTCTAGAAAGCAAACTGAAAAATATCTGGCTCATTCAGGAATTTCAGACAATAGAGTACAAGGATTAGGTACCATGTGGTGTAAAGGAACTACACCCTCATTTATTATATGTAAATCTTGAACTAGCCTCCACTTACCATTTGATTTCTTTATATCCAAAATAGGAGTGCTGCATGCACTGTTACAGGGAATTAATAGCCCCTGCTCCTTTAAATTCTCAATGATGGGTTTTAACCCTTCCTTAACCTCAGGTTTCAGTGGATACTGTTTCTTATGTGTAAATAAGTGCTAGCCTTTGAGCTTGACAACTACAGGAATAGCATTTTGTGCTCGACCCACAGATTTTCCATCAGCCCACACTCTAGGATTTATATATATATTTTTTTTTCAATTAAAGGGAGAGAAAGGGAGGGCTCCATATTCATGAAAACGGAGGCGTGGGCCTTGCTCAGTATATCCCTTCCCGAAAGGCGTAAGGGAGGCTGTGGCACGATTAGAAACTCATGTGAAAAATAGCACAGAGTCCCAGTTGCGGCTTAAAGAACAACTGAAGTAATACCGTTTGGCTCATCCAGATAGTCCCATTATGGAAGCGGACTGGGAAGAAAGTGGGTCAGGGACTTTAGTAAGCATAGAGAAAGTTGTCCCAGTGTCTAAAAGGAAATCGACAGATTGACTCCCCACAGTTATTGATAGTTGGGGTGCCTCAGGTGTAATTTGGACGAGAGTTTGTGTGGGGACTCCTGGGCACCTTCAGTCCTGATTGTCTTGAGAGTCTGGGCCCTGAAACCTACACCTCTGGGGGCAATGTCTCTTCCAGTGTGGTCCCTTGCAGACAGGATATGGAGCCGGGGCAGCTTAGATGCCTGAGAGCTATTTTGCTTGAGGTTCCCCTCCTTTCCACAGTAACAGTAAGCCCATCCCTTTTCACCTGGGTCTCTCTGGGCATTTTTCTCAGGCTATGTAAGAACGGCTCTGACAGCCATTACAAGGGTTTCTGCCTGTTCCTTTGTCTTTCTCTGCCTTTCTTTCTTTTCCTCATATTTCCTGCCATAATAGACTGTCTGAACCAGTTGCAACAGATTATCTAAAGACTGATTTGGTCGATACACCTGTTTCAATAGCTTACGGCGAATATCTGGAGCCGACTGAATGAGAAATCTATATTTTAAGATCACTCTTCCTTCTTCACTTTTGGGATCAATCTCAGTGAATCTGTGAAGGGCTTCCTTCAGTCTATCTAGGAATTTACCAGGACCTTCCTTCTCTTCCTGTTCTATGTTTGCCAGTTTGGCATGGTTTAAAGTCTTAGCATGCACTTGTCTGAGTCCTTCAAGAATACATCCGAAAAAATGTCTCTGATCCCATCTTCCTTGTTGTGTTGTAGTCCCAGTCTGGTTCTGTAATTTGGACCACCTGACTCCCAGTGCAGAGGGCAGTTATCTCGTCCTCCCTGTTCCCTACTGATGTATTACCAAGCCATTCATCTCCATAGGCAACCACTTTCCCAAAAACTTGAGTTTTTGAGTCAGGAGTCAGCGTTTGTCCCAAGAATATACATCACATCCTTCCAAGTAAGGTCCTAAAGCAAAGTAACACCCTTAAAAGCTCTAATATATATTTTTTGGGGCCCTCTAAATAGTCTCCTAGATCCTCATAGATTCTTTGTATTTCTTGATAAGAAAGGGGCTTATTAACTCTCAAAGACTGATTATTTCTCCCGGTGGGTGCTTCATGAAAATGCAACAACTTGTGCAGCTATTCCTCAGTCTCTCTGGCTGCTTGGCACGTATGATCCCAGGGATAGATTGGAGAAACCTGCTTTTCTTTATCTCTTTGTCTCCTGTCCTCCATCTCATGCTGTATGTCACCCTTAGTTTTTACTGTCTGAGCTTCTCTGACTTCTATTGTCTGAGTTTCTATTGAAACCAGAGTAGTCTGAGGTCATACTGAGACAAGGGTTGTTTGGACCTCCACTTGGGCAGTTTGAAGCTCAGTTTGGGTTTTTATTGAGACCAAGGCAACCCTTCCTGGTTGGCTGAGGGGGAAGTTCTCTGACTTTCAGTTTGCTCAATTTGGAGCCCCGAGTATGGGGGCAAAGTCAGAGGATGGGGGGAGATGAAGGTTTCATACCCAAATCTATACTCTTAGGACATAAGTTTGGCATATCTCACGGAGACAAAAAGGGCAATGCATATGCTACTTCTACCCATTTCTCTTGTTTTCTACAGAACTGGTCTAATTGTAAAATGGAAGTATAATTAAATGACCTTCCAACTGGCCACCATTCTCCATCCTCCAATGGATACCATGGCTATGCAGTATCACACAGGAAGATCAGGAGTGTCTTCTGTAAGCTCTGGGGATCAAATCTATCCTAGTTTTTCAGGATACTGTTCAAAGGAATGAGGCTGGAATTGTTAGCTCTCATCTATAAGAGAGAAAAAAAAAAAGTGACCAGAGACATCTTTCTACCAGAGGCGTCCCTCCCTGCTCTAGGGTGGGACAGACTTTCCACTGAAGTTTTCCTTCCCTGGTCAGATTTAGTCTGTCTCTTACCAACACAGGCACCGTATTTCTCCCTCCCAGCTCTACCACAGAGGTGGGGTGGAGATGTACCAGGGATAGACCTGATGGCATCCCAGACTAGCGTCCAGTTCCTCACCATGAAAACCTTGCTTGCCTCTGATGCCACCCGGGGTGCAATCAGAGTAACCTTCTGGAATGCCTCCCAAGCTAAGACCACTGGGGGAAGCATTCATCACCTGAGTGCCTGTGCACAACCCTGAGTATATTCCTGACAACAATAAGACTGGTACAAACATAAAACCGATATGTTCCTTCCGAGCTTCACCACACAAGTATAGCAATAGCAAAAGAGATGGTGAAGGGCTGGCCAGTGAGGAAAAAATGATTTTTGTCCTCGAGTTATTAGGGCCAGTCCTTCCAGTTCATTCCCACAGATTCCACAGAAATACTATGTAAGGAGTTGGGACAAAAGCCACTGGAGAGCCTCTTCTTGTCCATCAAGAGCTAGCATTACCAAGGAAGAAGCCCACTGTACTTCCTATCTGAGTAACCTTTAACCTGAGAGATGCTCTTGGAGCTACAGCTCCATCTAGCTTCTGGACTTTCAGCTCCTAGCGAGGCTAGGCACTTGCTGACTACCAATCTAAGTTTGGGACCTAAGTAACAGTACATAGTAACAACATAGATCACAAGTCCCTTGAAAGTCTATGATCCAACAGATTAGGTTAGTAGCTCTAATTCCCAAGAAGTTATGAAATGGTCAAAGATACCAGGAAGCTTGACTGAGAAAGGAGAGTTTGGTCCACACACTTTGCCCATTTCTGGCTACTCCCGTCACAGGCAGGTTGGGTATCTTTTGGCATTGGCAGGTCAGTATAAACCCCCAACAAGGCTCCCCTTTTGGAGGCTGCCTTCAGTCATTACAATACCCCTCGAAACTGCAGAGCAGGGCTCCTCACTTGCTTTTCACAGGGCGTTCCATTCATTCACACAAGAACATCGTAGAGTTAGTAAAGTACAGCAGAAAATGTGTTTGCTAGGAGAACAAAGAACTAGAGCTCCAGGTATCCTTACCTTGTCCTGAAGAATCCTGGATGAGCCCCCAAGATGAAAGGTTGTTGCTGAACCATGAAAGATGCCAGGATTCTTGGCCCCCAGAGGAGAAGAATTAAATCTGGGGCCAGAGACATGCTTGATCGCTCAGAGCTTTTATGTAATAAAATTTTACTAAAGTATAAAAGAGATAGAGAAAGCTTCTGACATAGACATCAGAAGGGGGCAGAAAGAGTGCCCCTCTACCAGTCTTTAGTCAGATGTTATATAGCTACTAGCAGTCTGCTAATTATAGAAAAGAGATGTCTCAAAACTCAGAGTGGCACCAGGCCCCTCACCCACAACATGCATTTTTAGATAACATTGGCACAAGGTGAGTCATCCCAGGCCATAAAATAAAACGATTGACATGAATCTTGAAGAAAGGCAGGTTTCCAAGTAAATATACAGCTTCATTAACATAGATTAGGAGAACAATGTTTGAGTAAAACATACAGGCTTGTCAAGTCGGTTCTGAATCTTAGGCAGGACTGCCTTGAAGAAAGACAGAATCTAGGGTAAATACATAGTTGATTAGCATAGCTTAAGACAAACATTTCCATAGGAAAAATGCATTGGTTAGCTCAAGGTTTGAGAAAAGTCAAGTTCACATGGAGCCAGGTGTTGTCATGGCAACACATAATTTTAAGAGAAACCTCCTTTACATTTGTATAGAGAAGGGGGAAAAAATCGAACACTTGTTTGTTTCCTCCTGCCGCTTAAGAGAGGCATAAAAAATGTCTGACACTTGCAGCCTATTTCCTCCGTTTGGGGACCCCTGGCCTTCCTGCCTGTTACCCTCTCAGAATATAATCAATCTGATTTTGGTACTGACCATCTGGTGATGTCCATGTGTAGCATCGTCCCTTGTGTTATTGGAGGAGAGTGTTTGCTATGACCAGTGTGTTCTCTTGCGAAAACTCTGTTAGCCTTTGCCCTGCTTCATTTTGTACTCCAAGGCCAAACTTGCCTGTTACCCCAGGTATCTCTTGACTTCCTACATTTGTATTCCACTCTGATATGATGAAAATTACATTTTTTTGATGTTAGTTCTCAAAGATCTTGTAGGTCTTCATCAGTACAGTTGCTCAGTTGTGTCTGACTCTTTGCGGCCCCATGGATTACAGCCCACCAGGCTTCCCTGTCCATCACCAACTCATGGAGCTTGCTCAGACTCATGTCCCATTGAGTCAGTGATGCCATCCAACCATCTCATCCTCTGTCATCCCCTTCTCCTCCTGCCTTCAATCTTTCCCAGAAGCAGGGTCTGTTCCAATGAGTCAGTTCTTCACACCAGGTGGCCAAAGTTTTAGAGGTTCAGCTTCAGCATCAGTCCTTCCAATGAATCTTCAGGACTGATTTCTTTTGGGATTGACTGGTTTGATCTCCTTGCAGTCCAAAGGACTCTCAAGAGTTTTGTTCAACACCACAGTTGAAAAGAGGTCTTCATAGGAACATTCAGTTTCAGTTTCTTCAAATTTAGTGATTGGGGCATATTTTGATTACTGTGATGTTGAAAGGTTTACCTTGGAAACAAGCTGAGATCATTCTGTTGTATTTGAGATTGCACCCAAGCACTGCACTTTGGACTCTTCTTTCTTCTAATGGATTCTTGCCCACAATAGTAGTTATAATGGTCATCTGAATTAAATTAGCCCACTTCTGTTCACTTTAGTTCACTGATTCCAAAGATGTCAGTGTTCACACATCTCCTGCTTGACCACATCCAACTTACCTTGACTCATGAATCTAACATTCTAGGATTCCATGTAGAGTTCTTTACAGCACTGGACTTTATTTTCACTACCAGACACATCCACAACTGAGTGTAGTTTCCACTTTGGCCCAGCCTCTTCATTATTTCTGGAGCTATTTTCCCACTCTTCTCCAGTATCATATTAGACACCTATCGACCTGGGGCCTCATCTTCCAGTGTCATATCTTTTTGCCTTTTCATGCTGTTTATGGGATTCTTGAGGCAAGAATGCTGAAGTGGTTTGCCATCTCCTTCCCCATTGGTTCACATTTTGTCAGAACTCTCCACCATGACCCATCCATCTTGGGTGACCCTGCATGGCATGGCTCATATCTTCAGTGAGTTACACAAGGCTGTGATCCATGGGCTCACTTTGGTTTGCTTTCTGTGATCCTGGTTTGTGTTCTGGAGACTGCAAGATTCTCCCTTCTTCTGGCTGTCCTTTGATGGATGAGGATAAGAGGCTCATGCAAGCTTCCTTATGGGAGGGACCGGTTGTGGGGAAAACTAGGTCTTGCTCTGGTGGGCAGGGCCATGCTCAGTAACTCTTTAATCCAATTTTCTGCTGGAGTGCTCCCTCCCTCTTAGTTGTTTGTTCTGAGGCACCCCAGTACAGGAGTCTACAGGCTCTATGATAAGGCTATTGGTGACCTTCAAAAAGGACTTGTGCCAGCATGTGCCTACCAGGACTGGTGTTGCCAGTGCCGCGTCCACACGGCAGGCCACTTCCAGTTCACGCCTTTGCATGAGACCCTCAAACACTCACAGGTAGGTCTGGCTCAGTCTCTAGTGGGGTCACTGCTCCTTTCCCTGGGTTCTGGTGCACACAAGATACTGTTTGTGTCCTCCAAGGGTGTCTGCTTCGCCCAGGTCTGTGGCAGTTCTATAATGAAACCCTGCTGTCCTTCAGATGGAGTTTCATAACATTGTATAAGAGATGGTGACCAAAACCATCCCCAAGAAAAAGAAATCTAAGAAAACAAAGTGCTTGTCTGAGGGGGCCTTACAAATAGCTGAGAAAAGAAGAGACATGAAAGGCAAAGGACAAAGGAAAAGACATACCCAGCTGAATGCAGAGTTCCAGAGAATAGCAAGGAGAAACAATAAATTCTTCTTAAGTGAACAATGCAAAGAAATAGAATAAAACAATAAAAAGGGAAAGACTAACGATCTCTTTAAGAAAATTGGAGACACCAAGGGAACATCTCATGCAAAAATGAGCACAATAAAGTACAGAAACAGCAAGGAACTATCAGCAGCAGAGGAGATTAAGAAGAAGTACAATAATACACAGAAGAACTATACCAAAAAGGTCTTAATGACCTAGATAACCATGACGGTGTGGTCACTCACCTAGGGCCAGACATCCAAGAGAGTGAAGTCAAGTGGGCCTTAGGAAGCATTTCTATGAATAAATCTGGTGCAGATGATGGAATTCCAGCTGAGCTATTTCAAATCCTAAAAGTCAATGTTGTTAAAGTGCTGCAAATTTGGAAAACCCAGAAGGGACCACAGGACTGGAAAAGATTCATTTTCTTTCCAATTCCAAAGAAAGGAAAGGCCAAAGAATGTTCAAATTATCGTACAACTGCATTCATTTCACATGCTGACAGATTAATGCTTAAAATCCAACAACATACTAAAAAGATCATATATCATGACTAAGTGGGATTTATCCCAGGGATGCAAGGATTCTTCAATATTCACAAATCAATCAATGTGATACACCACATTAACAAATTGAAAGATAAAAACCATATGATGACCTCAATAGATGCAGAGAAAGCCTTTGACAAAATTCAACACTCATTTATGATAGAAACTCTCCAGAAAGCAGGCATGGAAGGAACAGGCCTCAACATAATAAAAGCCACCTAAAACAAACCCACAGCTAACATTATCCTTGCTCAATGGTGAAAACTTGAAAGCATTTCCTCTAAAGTCAGGAACAAGACAAGTGTGCCCACTTTCACCACTAATATTCAACATAGTTTTGAAAGTTTTAGCCACAGCAATCAGAGAAGAAAAAGAAATAAATGGAATCCAGAATGGAAAAGAAAAAGCAAAACTCTCCTTGTTTGCAGATAACATGATCCTCTACATAGAAAACCCTAAAAACACCACCAGAAAACTGCTAGAGCTAATTAATAGATATAGTAAAGTTGCATACTTTAATAAAGTCAGTACACAGAAATCCCTTGCATTACTATACACTAACAATGAGAAAACAGAAAGAGAAATTAAGGAAACAATCAGATTCACCATTTCAACAAAAAGAAGAAAATACTTAGGAATAAATATACCTAAAGAAACAAAGACCTATATATAGAAAACTATAAAACACTGCTGAAAGAAATCAAAAGATGATGCAAGTAGATGGAGAAGCATGCCATGTTCATGTATCAGAAGAATCAACATAGTGAAAATGAGTATACCACTGAAAGCAATCTATAGATTCAATGCAATTGCTATTAAGCAACCAACAGTATTTTTCATAGACTTAGAAAAAGTAATTTCACAATTTCTATAGAAACACAGAAAAACCTTGAAGAGCCAAAGTGATCTTGAGAAAGAACGGAACTGGATGAATCAACATGCCTGACTTCAGACTATACTAAAAAGTTGCAGTCATGAAGACACCGTGGCACTACCACAAATACAGATATACAGATCAATGGAACAAGCTAGAAAGCTCAGAAATGAATTCACACACCTATGGGCACCTTATCTTTGACAAAGGAGGCAAAAATATGCAATGGAGAAAAGACAATCTCTTTAGCAAGTGGGGCTGGGAAAACTGGTCAACCACCTGGAAAAGAATGAAACGCCAATACTTTCTAACACCATACACAAAAATAAACTCAAAATGGATTAAAGATCTAAATGTAAGACCAGAAACTATAAAACTCTTAGAGGAAAACATAGGCAGAACACTCTGTGACATAAATCAAAGCAAGATCCTCTATGACACACCTCCCAGAGTAAAGGATACAAAAAGAAAAATAAACAAATGGGACCTTGTTAAGCATAAAGGCTTTGGGACAATGAAAGAAACTATAAGCAAGGTGAGAAGGCAGCCTTCAGAATGGGAGGAAATAATAGCAAATGAAACAACTAACAAAGAATTAATCTCCAAAGTATACAAGCAGCTCATGCAGCTCTATTGAAAAATAAACCAGAACAATAAACGACCCAATCAAAAAAGGGGCCAAAGATCTAAACAGACATTTCTCCAAAGAGACATACAGGTGACTAACAAACACATGAAAAGATGCTCAACATCACTCATTATTGCAGAAATGCAAATCAAAACCACAATGAGGTACCATCTCACACTGGTCAGAATGACTGTCATCAGAAAGTCTGCACACAATAAATGCTGGAGAGGGTGTGGAGGAAAGGGAACCCTCTTACACTGTTGGTGGGAATGCAAACTAGTACAGCCACTATGGAGAAAAGTGTGGATATTCGTTAAAAAAAAAACTGGAAATAGAACTGCCATATGACTCAGCAATCCCACCAATGGGCATATACACCATGGAAACCAGAATTGAAAGAGACGCGTGCACCCCAATCTTCACTGCAGCACTATTTACAATAGCTAGGACATGGAAGCAACCTAGATATCCATTGGCAGTCGAATAGATAAGAAGGCTGTGGTACATATACACAGTGGAATATTACTCAGCTATTACAAAGAACGCATTTGAGTCGGTTCTAATGTGGTGGACAAAACTGGAGCCTATTGCACAGGGTGAAGTAAGTCAGAAAGAAAAGCACCAATACAGTGTATTAACGCATATATATATATATATATATATATATATATATATATATGGAATTTATAAAGATGGTAACGACCCTATATGGAAGACAGCAAAAGAGACAGAGATGCAAAGAATCGACTTTTGGGCTCTTTTGGAGAAGGCGAGGGTGGGATAATTTGAGAGAATAGCATTGAAACGTGTATATTACCATATGTGAAATAGATGACCAGTCCAAGTTTGGTACATGAAATAGGGCACTCAAGATGGTGCTCTGGGACAACCCAGAGGGATGGGATGTGGAGGGAGCTGGGAGGGGGGTTTGGGATGAGGGGACACATGTACATTTATGGCTGATTCATGCCGATGTATGGCAAAAGCCACCACAAAATTCTAAGGTAATTAGCCTCCAATTAAAATGAATATATTAAAAACAAACAAACAAAAAAAAACTACAATCATTGCATCCAGTCCCATCACTTCATGGCAAATAGATGGGGGAAAAATTGAAACAGTGACAGATTTTCTTTCCTTGGGCTCCAAAAATCACTGCAGAGAGTGACTGCAGCCATGAAATTAAGGTGCTCGCTCCTTTGAAGAAACGATATGACAAGCCTAGACAATGTATTAAAAAGCAGAGACATCACTTTGCTGACAAATGTCCATATAGTCAAACCTATGGTTTTGCCAGGAGTCATGTATGAATGTGAGAGTTGGACCATAAAGAAGGCTGAGTGCTGAAGAATTGATGCTTTCTAACTGTGGTGCTGGAGAAGACTCTTGAGAGTTCCTTGGACAGCAAGGAGCTCAAAGCAGTCAATCCTGAAATAAATCAACCCTGAGTATTCATTGGAAGGACCGGTGCTAAAGGTGAAGCTCCAATACTTTGGCCAGCTGGTGTGAAGAGTTGACTCATTGGAAAAGACCCTGATTCTGGGAAAGATTGAGGGCAAGATGAGAAGGGGCAACAGAGGATGAGATGGTTGGCTGTCATCACTGACGCATTGGACATGAGTCTGAGCAAACTCCAGGAGACAGTGAAGTACACAGAAGCCTGGTGTGCTGCAGTCCATGGGGTCACAAAGAGTTGAACATGACTTAGGGACTGAACAACAACAACTGACCTCTAAAGAGGTTTGGCCACAGGCCATAACTCAATTCTTGACATTTCCTGACACAGTTTGTCCAAGGTTTTCTTTAGAGTATTATTAGCCTGTCCTGATTTTCCATGAGGAATGAGATCGCCAGGGTGAATGAAGGTTGTATTTAACTCCCAAATCCTGAGAAATTTGTTGGGTGACCTTTGCTACAAATGGCAGTCCATTGTTTGTCACTCTGGAGGTGAGGAGGCAATCCACATCCAGAAATAATTTCCTTTAAGAGTGCCTTAGCCGCTTCAGTTGCTTTCACTTTTCTGTTAGGGAAGGCCTGTATCGAGCAAAGGTGTCTATAAAGACGAGTATTTGAAATCCTGGAAAGAGGGCATCAGAGTGAAATCTTTTTGCCAGTCCTCTCCTGGGTAAGTTCAGTGTAGTTGGACTGGGCTAACAAGAGAGGGATGTTTGACATTGCCTCCTGGACTACGGGTGCTGCAAAGGGCCTGGCGTTGAGTGTATCTTTACATTGTCTCCAGGAGCCACTTCCTTGCAAATCGTTGGAAAACAGTCACATACATTGCATCTCTCCCATGATGGAGAGTATCATGTAGCCCTTTAATAATTTTCCATTGGTCAGAAAGGTGGAGGAGCAATTTCTGATCTGTGTGCCACCAGCCATCTGTTCCCTTAGCTCCTTCTCTGTCTTGTGTCCAGTTTTCATCGGAAGTTGAGTACACGGGTATAATGTTAGAAGGGGTAGGGATGGAATTAAAGCCACTCAGTCATGGGCATCAGGGCTGCTTTCTTTCTTCCCGATCAGCCTTGTCATTTCCTCAGGAGATTTAAAAAGTCCCCTTTCGGTGCCTGTGGCAATGGATGACTGCTATCTGTTTTTGGTTTTTGGACCACTTCTACGAGATGCAAAATTTTGTAGGGGAGTTTCTTGCATTTAAAAGGAAAATTGCTCAGCCATAAAAAGCAGTGCATTTGAGTCAGTTCTAATGAGGTGGATGAACCTAGAACCTATTATACAGAGTGAAGTGAGTCAGAAAGAGAAAGATAGATAAATTCCGTATTCATATATATATATGAATACATATATGAAATCTAGAAAAATGGTACTGAATAATTTATTTACAGGGAAACAGTGGAAAAACAGACATAAAGGATAGACTTATGGACATGGGGAGAGGGGAGGAGAGGGTGAGATGTATGGAAAGAGTAACACGGAAACTTACATTACCATATGTAAAATAGATAGCCAATGGGAATTTGCTGTATATCTCAGGGAACTCAAAGAGGGGCTCTGTATCAACCTAGAGGGGTGGGATGCGGAGGGAGATAGGAAGGAGTTTCAAAAGGGAGGGGATATATGTATACCTATTGCTGATTGATGCTGAGGTTTGACAGAAAACAGAAAAATTCTGTAAAGAAATTATCCTTCAATAAAAAATGAATTAATAAGAAAAAGTCCTCTCTCTCCAGATTGTTGTGTGAGCATGTGCAACAAGGGAGACATATGTTTTAAAATTAAAGGATAAGGATAATTCCTTTACAAAGTTGTGTTGGTCTCTGCTGAACACCAAAGTGAATAAGTCATAATATATATATATATAAGTCATATATATATATATCTCCTGTATCTTGAGCCTCCCTGGCCTACCCCCATTCTACCCCTTTAGGTCGTCACGGAGTACCAGGCTAGGATCCTTGCGTTACACAGCAGCTCCCCACAATCATGTATTTTACACTTGAGAATGTATATATGTCAATGCTGCTTTCTCAATTTGTCCTAGCTTTCTGTTCCTCCACTGTGTCCACAAGCACCTTCTCCATGTTTGGGTCTCCATTTCTTCTAAGTAGGTTCATCAGTACAATGTTTCTAGATTTCATATATATGCATTAATATATGATACTTGCTTTTCTCTCTCTGGCTTACTTCACCCTGTATAACAGGCTATGGGTTCATGCACCTCACTACAACTGTCTCAAATTTGCTACTTTTTATGGCTGAGTAATATTTCATTGTATATGTACCACAGCTCTTTTTCCATTCATCTGTCAGTGGACATCTAGATAGCTTTCATGTCCTATCTGTTATACATAATGCTGCAATGAACTTTGGGGTACATGTGTCTTTTTGAATTTGGTTTTTCTCAGGGTATATACCCAGTACTGGGATTGCTGGGTCATATGGGCTTCCCTGGTGGCTCAGATGGTAAAGAATCCACCTGCAATGTGGGAGACCTGAGTCCGATCCCTGGGTTGGGAAGATCTCCTGGAGGAGGGCATGGCAACCCACTCCAGTATTCTTGCCTGGAGAGTCCCCATTGACAGAGGAGCCTGGCAGGCTACAGTCCATGGGGTCACAAAGAGTCAGACGTGACTGAGCGACTAAGCACATGGTAATTTTATTTCTAGTTTGTTAAGGTATCTCCATAATGCTCTGTTTCCATTATGTAAAAATGAACAGTAAAAACATTATGTAAAAACAGTAAAGGTTTGTTACTGTTTTCACTGTATCCCCATCCATTTGCCATGAAGTGATGGGAAGCCAGTTTTTTCACTCTCCTCTTTCACCTTCATCAAGAGGTTCTTTAGTTCCTCTTTGCTTTCTGCCATTAGGGTGGTGTCATCTGCATATCTGAGGTTATTGATATTTCTCCCGGCAATGTTGATTCCAGCTTGTGATTAGCCTGGTCTTCTAAGTTAGACCTGCATACATAGACCTGGTTAAGGGTTTTGAGGCAAGAATGTATTAGCTTTGGGCTTTCAGTGGCATTAAGATACTGGGGTTAAGAGTGTGGTAAGTTTGGAGGGTTAGATCTGGGAAGTCAAGGTGGAAAGCCTGGTCCTTGATTAGGCAGCCTTAGCCTGTTCCCCATTCCAAAGTAATGGTTCTATATCTGGGCCTTTAGTGGTTTTGTATAGGGGCTTTCCAGTAGTTATGTATGGATGCGAGAGTTGGACTGTAAAGAAAGCCGAGCACCAAAGAATTAATGCTTTTGAACTGTGGGGTTGGAGAAGACTCTTGCGACTCCCTTGGACTGCAAGGAGATCAAACCAGTCAATCCGAACAGAAGTCAGTCCTGAATATTCATTGGAAAAACTGATACTGAAGCTGAAGCTCCAAAACTTTGGCCATCGGATGAGAAGAACTGACTCATTGTAAAAGACCCTGCTGCTGGGAAACATTGAAGGCAGGAGGAGAATGGGACGACAGAGGTTAAGATGGTTGGATGGCATCACCGACTCAATGGACACGAGTTTGAGCAAGCTCCAGGAGTTGGTGATGGACAGGGAAGCCTGGCGTGCTGCAGTCCATGGGGTAGCAAAGAATCGGACACGACTGAGTGACTGAACCGAACTGATAGGGGCTTAGCCATAAGCCTGAATCCTGGAATCCAAATTCTACAAAACCTGCCATGCCCAAAAAGGTACAGAGATGTTTGTCTCTGGAGTGCTTAGGTCTAATATAGCTTGTTTTCTATCTGGAGATAACTCTCCTTCCAGGGTTTATACTATGTCCCGGGTACCTAACTTGTTGCTTTGAGGTTTGTGCCTTTTCCTGAGAGACTCTGTAATCATGGGCCCCAGGAAAATTAAGGACTTCAATGGTATTTTTATCTGAAGCCTCCATGGAGGGACTACATATTAAAATATCATCTTCATAGCACCTGTAGAATAGCACCTTCTTTTAGATGTATGTCCCTTAGTTTCTTTCCTAGGTCCTAGGTGAACAGGTGTGGGCAGCCCCCAAACCCCTGAGGCAATACTGTCCAGGTATGTTGTTGCATTTGGCCTGAGTCAGGATTATTTCACTCAAAAGCAAACAGATATTGTGATGAGGAATGAACTGGGATACAAAAGAAGGCATCCTTTGGATCGAGTACAGTAAACCATTCAGCGTCCTCAGGAATTTGGGTTAATGTATTATAAGGGTTGGCCACAAGGGGATGTATAGGCACTACTGCAACTTTTACTGCTCTAAGGTCTTTGTACTATCCCATATTACGCATTTGGCTTAACAACTGGCAGGAGTGTTGCATGGAGACTGGCAGGGCACCAAGGGGCCACAGCTTAAGAATTTACAAGGGGTTGTAAACCCTTCTTCATGTCCAACTTTATTGGATACTGTCTCTTGTTAGGGAAGACGATTTCTGGCCTAAGGGTAATTCTTACAGGTTGAACAGTTACAGCCCTTCCAGGGATTCTTTTGCCCCATGCTGAATGGATGGGGATATGGCTGGGTATAGAATCTTGTTCTACCTGCTGGTCTGTCTCAGTCAGAGTCAAAATAGGAGGCTGCTTGGGGTCTCCTAACTGGAGTATGGCCCTGAGGGAGCTCAGAAGGTCCCTCCCAAGGAGAGGCATAGGACACTGAGGCACAGCTGGAAAGGTATGCGAAATCAACTGCTGGTCATATTGGCAAATGAGAGGTCCAGCAAAATAATGGGCGAGAGGCTTTCCATTGACAGTAGTCACAGTATAGCATTTGGAGGAGAGAGGTCCAACATGAGAAATAAAGACAGAGTAAATGGTTCCCCTATCAGTTAAAAAAAAATAAAAATCAACTTTCTCTCTTGCCAAGTTAAGGACTACCAGGAACTCCTTGATGGAGAAAGACATCTCATTTTGGGGAGCTGCCAGAATCCCCAGGCTGCCTCGGTCATCCAGCATGGCCATCTCAGGAGCAGGAGCCCCCCTTGCTCTTCAGGACTGAGGGCAGTTTCTCATCCAATGACCTGTTTGTCTGAAGGCTGGGCATGGCATATGGGGGCTCTTGCTGGCAATCTTGGGTCCAGTGGTCATTTGACTTGCATTTCTAGCATTATCTCCAGATGAGTAGTTGGACTTTCTTGGCCCTGTCCCATCTTTCTTCACATTGGGTTCTTTCTTCCTCCTGAGCTTGGTGCCAATTACTAAATATCCCAAAGGCCACATCTAGGAGTTGGGGTGTGGGTGTTTGTGGGCCAAACTGTAACTTTTGGGGCTTTCACATAGTACATGGGGCAGACTGGATGAATGGGAATACTGTCAGGAGCAGGAAGAACTAGGTTTTCCCTCTGAGAGATGGGAGAGCTTAGAGGGGGAATCATCTAAAATGTCGGGAGGGTTTTCTGGTTCACCAGGCTTTGCATTACAAAAGCTGTTTAAGGCGGGATTTTGGTAAAGGACCATGAGTGCCTGAACATGGGGAACCTCACTCTGCTTTCCCGTCCTGTGGCAATAAAGATGCAATTGCAGACGGGTATTATAATTTAGATACCCATTTTCAGGCATCGCCCCCCCCCCCATCCCCAAACCTATACAAAGGCCAGACACTGCTACAGTAGAATTTAAGTTTCTCCTTTTTTAACACTTTGGTTTCATCACAATATTGGAAAGTAATTATTCTCCAATTAAAATAAATACTTTTTTTATAAAAGAATTTCTAATTCTTATGGATATACTCCAACCTTGACTCTTCTTGCTTGCAAGGAGATCCCCCCATGTTGAGTAACCTGCAAGCAAGAACAAGAGAGCCACTACTATAACAGAATCCAGCATCCCAGAAACATTTACTAGAAGGCTTTAACCTGAAGGGGCTCAGTGTGTGCCCCAAATTCCCTTTTTAACCTGATGGGGTTTCAAGCATCCTCTACTCTCCCATTGATTTCTGACCAGACATCCCTGCCCATTGTGATGCCCTATGCAGGGCACCCAACTCAGTACAGCCCGAGAAGGGCTTTCAAACCAGTGTAGACTGTTTCCTGGGGCTTTCCTTAGGAGGGATTCCTTATCTATAGAGCACATGTCCCATGATAAGTCTTCCTATGCTGGGATGTACTCCTTGAGAATGAGCATCTACAAAGTTTGTACTTTGGCTTCTGGGGAGCAGCCAGCCTGGCAGGCTGTCTGTAGCAGTATGTAGGCTGCCAAGTCTTGGAGTGAAGGGAGTCCAATATATGTGAAGAGGAACCTGTGGAGAAATTGAAATTGGGCACTGTGGAAGATGGCACAGGCTTCAAGGCTTCAGGGCTGGCAGACAGAGCAATTCTCATAGTAGATTTCTGGGCATAGAGTGAGGTGAGAGACTAGAGAGCAGAAGAACACAAGATCCTTTGCCCTGTCTTCCTGGCAGCTAAGATAGAATTGGGAATCATCTAATGATTTTTTTCTGATACAGACAGCAGCGAGTTTGACAGTGGCAGGGACAAAGTTTAGGAATGATACCTAGGAAAGCTTTTCCTAGAAGGGCACAGAGATAAAAAAGTGAGAAAGAGACCTTACTATGTGAGTAAAGCGGGAAAAAAAAGCATAGTGGAGGGTTCCATATGGGAAAGTGAGCGAAGGAGAGTGAGAGCAAGAGAGACAGAGGGAGAGAGACCCCTTGGGCTTCTGCACGGTTGGAAATTGCATTTCCACCATGTCTCAGAGCCGGCTGTCACACAAGCAATATTTGAATCTGCATGGCCCGGGGAATTCCCTTGCCATCCCAAATGTTGGGGGAAACAATACTTCTGTAAGTGGGCAGAGGTCATGCCCTGGGTCTTGAAAAGAAAGCAAAGGGTATCTCTTTGCCCAGAGATCGGGCCTGAGATTTCTCACAGATTTCCCACTCTATGCCCAGAAATCTACTATGAGAATTTATCTGTCTGCCAGCCCGCAGGCCTTGAAGCCCATACCCTCTTCCACAGTGCCCAATTCCAATTTCTCCAAGGGTTCCTTTTCACATGTATCAGACCCCCTTCACTCCAAGACTTGGCAGCCTACATACTGCTCCAAGAAAGCAAGGGGAAAAAGACAGGAGTGACAGTCAGGGAACTCAAGCCACAGCTGGGTGAAGCCTGACTTTCCAAATTCCTGGGTTTCTGCACCAGATGTGATCTCAGGTGGCCTCTGTCTGCAGTGGTTTTAAGTGGGGCTTCAGTTCCCCGGCCAGAGATTGAGGCGGGGTCGTGGCAGTGAGAGCACAAAATCAACACAAAAAGTTGCACAACGTGAGAGTTATGAGTTTTTGTTTGTTTTTTGTTTTTATTGGGAGGAGGGGATGAAGACTGCAGCCCGGGAGACAGCACCCCAGATAGCTCTGAGAAGCTGCTCCAAAGAGATAGGAAGGGAAGGTGATTTTGGTGAAGGAGGAGTTCACACAATCAAGCACTTATCTTACAAAAGGTTTTCTGCTAGTCGCAAGGAGCTGGCGTCACCATGAAGGATTTAGTGCTTTTCTAGATATGAGGAGATGCAAGCATTGGAATCAGTTCCTGAAAATATCTAAACTATCCAAAGGCCTGTTCTGCCAGTTTCCCTGCCGCACAAAGTGCTTCATTCTCCAATGTGAACTTCCTTCAGGGCATGTCAGAGGTTAACAGCTGCAGCAGCACAAGACTCAATCCCTGCAGAGGCAGATGGCAAATGCCCTTGGCCAGTGCCAATTTGTAGCTGATGGCTGCCTATTTCCTCTTCTTTTATTTGGTCTTGAAGGTTTTTATTATGAGTGGAACTGTGTTCTTCTTTTACTAGTTGTTCAGCCTGAAGTTTCCAGCAATGAAGTTTGTAGGCAGTTGGGTAAAGCTGAGTCTTGGTTTTGAGATATGGACTTCTGGGATACTGCACTCTGATTAACATTCACTGGGGCCTGATGTTCTCTGTTAGTCCAGCTCTCTGGCCCCTGAACCAGGGTCCCAAAACCCACAGGATAGCACCAAAAAAAAAAAAAAAAAAGAAAGAAAGAAAAGAAAACAGTTAAATAACAAAGAATAACAATAAATTCAGAAAACTAACAGATATATTTGAAAACAAGAATGTATATGGAATAACCACTGGAGCGTAAAATCAAACTCCAATAGCAAAGAATAATGGCAACAATAAAGGCAGAATAATCATTGAATGTGGGTGTGGGACTTAGGTGTGGAAGGGTTTAGGTAGGGCTATGGTCCTGCTTCAGGACCTCTGACCAAAAGGCCCTGTGTGATGATGAGGGACAGGGCCTGTGTTCAGCCTCAGGCATCGGGGGTACAGAGGGTCAAGCTCAGGGTCCCAAGAGGCTCCCTGGGGCCCAGTGGGCAGGGAAACACTATATGTGGGTTCCTTGATCCTCTGAACCCTGAGGGAACCTCCCCCAATCTGCTTAATTCTTCCTCCTTCCCCTACCCTCTCACAACTGCAGGACCTATGTGGGCAAAGGGGTCCTTTAGGGTGGAGGTGGCCTCAGAGGGTGGAACAGTGTGGGGGTGGAGGTCATGGCCTGGGGCCTCAGGAGAATCCCCAGGGCTGAGTGTGCAGAACACCAGGAGCTTCCCCACATTGATCCTCCGACGTGGACATGACTTAGCGACTGAACAACAACCACCACCACCACCACCACCACCTGGCCTGGTCTGAATACTCCTCCTACCCGCTCCATCATGCTTCCAGTACCCACATGAGTGGAGGGGGTCCTGGACTGTGGAGGACCACGTCCTGAGCCTCAGCAGGCTCCCTGGGAATGATGGGTAGGTGGGAATACCAATTGTGTTCCCCTCAGTCCTCTGACATCCAACAGTCCTTCTTCCTCCCCGCCAATCTCCTGGAGACAAGCGGCGTACCTCTCCATGTGCCTAAACTGCTACCCTTCCCTCCCCCAGCCACCCCTTAATTGTGTTGGTCCTGTCCAACCTCCACTTCTCCTCCTCCCCCGTGCTCCCTCCCATGTCCTGCCTGGTTGTTGGAAGTCCCCCACCAGTGTCTGGTGAGCTTCCTTGGTGTTGGGAGATTCAGACTTCGTGTTTTGCCTCTCTGCCATCTTAGCTCCACCCCAGTGAGTTTTTCAATACCCCCAAATTTGTAAGTGCATTCCCTTACGCCATAATTTTTGGGGTCACATTTGATTGTTTCAGACCCAGGCAAGTAGGAAGTACACGTGAGAATTTTGTAGGTTAAAACTTTAAAAGAAATGTATTGGGGAGGAAGAAGTTAACATTGTGCTCCTGATTAATTATGTGAATTCTGTTCTCCTCAGTCCCTCCTTTCACAATGTTGACTGACCTCTCCCTCAAAACAAACAAACAAAAAACCAGAATGTAAGCAATGCCCATCAGGACCCTGTGGGGTTTCAAGGCACAGAGGCCTCTTTGTCCCCCACTTATTGTAGGTAAGACTCCAACCTCCATGGTCTTCCCAGAGTTCCAATTAACAGATTTGAATAGTTGCTAATCCAGTGAGGAGCAGCCAGCACCGGAGGCAAGATCAAAGGGACCAGAGAAGTTCATCAGATTAGGAGAGTGGACCACCTAATCCCTGCACACATCCTGATCTTGTCAATAATCCTGCCCTTTTGAAACTTTGCAGAGGGCAAGATTGTAACTGTTTTGATCCTTGTCACATATCCCTGCTTGATATATAACCTCTCCCTATTCACAAGGGCATGTTGGTGCATGCTCAGTCACTCAGTCATTTCCGGCTCTTTGTGACCCCATGGACTGCAGACCCCATAGACTGCCAGACTCCTCTGTCCATGGATTTTTCCAGGCAGGAATACTGGAGAGGGTTACCACTTCCTCCTCCAGAGGATCTTCAAATCTAGGGATTGAACTCACATCTCCTACATCTCCTGGATTGGCAGCAGACTCTTTACCACTGAGCCACCTGGGAAGTCCATTCAATAGGGAGAGGGGCACTGGTCTTAAGACACTAGTCTACTGTGTTCCCTCTTTTCCTGGCACAAAAGAAGCCACTCTTTCTCCTCCATAACTCTGTCTCCCTGTGTCTGTTTGGCATTGGAGCACAGAGAGCCAAGATTTTGGCAACAAATTTAGGGTCTCATCCAGGCTCAGCTCTTGGGCAGGCAGCACTGCAAGGCCCCTCAGCTTGGCCAGACACAGGGACTTCTCTACACAGCAGCCTCCTCTCAGAGAGTGGAGGGTTGGAAGAGTTTTCTGAGACCAGATCGATCACCAGGGTTCTCCTGCTGTAGGGACATTCCCTGATCATACCCAACCCACCCTCTAGGCCATAGAACTCTGAGGCTGCAGTGGACACTAGGGGAGAGGTTGCCGTAGATTTCACAGCTTTCTTTGCCTTGAGGACACTTTTTTTTTTTTTTTCCTTTCTTTGCACTGGCCTGAACTTCTACTCTGAGAAGACATTAACTTTTGGAGGATCAGAAAGAGAGTCTATGCTATGTTGTGACACACCCACCAGCAATTTGGTAAGTCTCCTGGAGTGCATACCAGGGCCTCTCTGACCTTGCCTGTTTAGGGGAACTTCAGTTCCAATTTGGGAACTTCTCCCAGTGAAGGGCAACTCCATTTGTAAGGCACACTTTGGACAAAATCACAGGTCTAGGGGGATTGGAAAGTCACGTTTGGGGGCAATTATGCCATTTGGCTTTTGACTTCTGGGCATCTCCTTGCCATCTGTTTTTTTTGGGGGGAGTGTGACTTCTGGTTGGTGAGGTTTTGGTGTGGTTTGGTTGCTTGGTTACTTTGGTTTGAGCCTGCAGATTGGTTTGAGTGTACACACATCTGGTACAAACTGCTTGAACTAAAATGGGAATCGATCCCTCCAAGGTTCCATCCACCACCTGGGAAACCCTTTGGAAAAATGTTAAATGACTAGTTGATCTATAGCTATGTGCTTGCACGCGTGCTAAGTCACTTCAGTTATGTTTGGTTCTTTGCGACCCCATGGACAGTAGAACACTAGGCTCCTCTGTCCATGGGATTCTCCAGGCAAGAACACTGGAGTGGGTTGCCACGGCCTCCTCTAGGGGGTCTTCCCGATTCAGGGGTTGAAGCTGTGTCCCCTGTGTCTCCTACATTGTGAGCAAATTCTTTACCAGTGAACCACCAGGGAAGCCCTATGGCTATGACACAAGGCAACAACAACAACAACAGCAACAACAACAACAAAACACCTAATAATGAGTCTCTTGCAGTTAGATCTTTATTGCCGCAGGATGAGAAAATAGACTGAAGTTCATTTATGTCCAGGGCTCTTCACCTACAATCAACAATCTAGGGCTGATCAAACTAGGACCCCCACCTCCTCAGAGGGATGATCACTAGTTGGGACTTGTCTGCTCTTGTTATAAGGGCCAATTTGAGGACTAACTGGTCTAAATTTTGTTTATGAAAACATGGCTGCAGAAAAAGATGATGTTTTTTGTTTTACTGTGTGGACACAGTATTCTTTAGACACTAGAGAAACTGAGTTAAAACATTTTTTGACATTGTCATACTAGGAGAAGATGTTTTTCTCTCCTTGTGCCTTGAGACCATGGCTCTCAGAGACATTTATCTAGACCATCTCTAATTCCTGAAACTGAGGGGGAAAATGTAGTACAAGAAGCCTTTTTTTTTTTTTTTTCATATTCCAAATGTTTATAAACTGTTGTTTTATACTCTGATATCTGAGTCATGACTAAGTTTGGAAAACAAGGCTATGAGATCTTTTGTCATGTCTGTTTGGATATAAGTACGTTTCAGTATGTGTCTTTGTCTCTGGATATTGATTCTGAGATTAATTTTTAAATGAGCTCTATTTAGTTGCCTTAAATAAAGGTAAGCACTTAGAAATCGAACAATTCTAAGTGCAAGTGAAATTAGGCTAAATGAAGTTAGGGCTCATGTGAACTAGGAGATATTCAGTATCAAAGTAGTACTTGGTTGGTATTAATGTTTTTTGTTGTTGTATGTGTGTTGTCACTTACAAAATATCTTTGGTAATTATTAATAACAGGACAGGGCTCACATGTGACAACACCAGGGAAATCCTTCCCTATTGCTTCAGGCTCTGCCTGTGGTGGAAATTGGTTGGGATTTTGCCTTTGGGATTATCCTTGTTATGGGTAAGCTTTGTTCCATCTTGTAGCCAACCCCCACCCCAGGGTATTTCTCTCCCCTGTGTCCAGGCCCTCAAAGAAAAAGTGGGAAGTTGGCCATAGCTTTTTGAACTCAAGAGAAAAAATGTGAGATTTCTTGTTTGGCATTTATGTAAAAGTTAACTTGTGAATGAATTATTTTATTTGGCTTGAAATTAAGCACTTACAAATTAAATCTGAATATATAGAAAATTGGCCAAGATAAATTTTAGGACCCGTGATCTGGGAAATATTCTGTACTGAGTTGATATCTGCTATTAAACTTGTTGGTTTGATTAATATACACATGTCCTTAGAGTTATCAATATTAAGTATAATATTTCTGTTGTACCTATGTTTACTAGAAGTCAAATTAGACCTTATTCCATCTGTTATAGATTTATCAACAAGAAAAGTAACTCAGTCTTAAAAGAAAATTTAAGGAAAGTAAAATATGTGTTGTCAAAACTGGCAAATTGGCACTCACCTCTCAACTACAAATTGGCACTTTCCAAGAGCATTTGCCAGAGACTGAACAACAACAGAAAGGGCATTTTCCATCTGCCTCTGCAGAGATTGAACCCTGTGCTGCAGCGGTTGACCTTCAACATTTCCCTCCTGGGGCACTCTGATGGAACAGGTCTGTAGATAGTTAGATATTTTCAGGAACTGATTTCATGATTCCAATTTTTGCATCTCCTCATATCTAGAAAACACCAAATCCCTTCATGGAGACATCGGCTCCTTGACTAGCAGAAAACCTTTTGTAAAGTAAGTTCTTGATTGCATTGAACTCCATCTTCACCAACATCTTATACATTGACTCTTTGGAGCAGTCTCTTAGAGCTTTGTGAGGTCCTGGCTCCCAGGCTGCAGTCCTCATTTTGCCCCAAATAAAATTTAACTTGCAACTCTCAATTTGTACATCTTTCTAGTCAACAGTTGTGACAACTGACGAAGCAACCCAGGATGGACTTCCTTCCTTCACCTGAACTCCTTGAGTTACCAGAGCTTTGGTACCAGCAGCAGCCCATTGCGCTCATCTGCCTCCTCGGGGAGTGCAGACGAATTTGGGTCTCTCCTAGTTCTCAAATCTCCCATATTGGCGGAGATTCTCAGTTTTGCTTGCCAGGGGAGCAGGTTACCAGCCCCCTCCCAGTTTGAAAGATACTGGGGTGGGGGGTGAAATATCTGGAGCACACCCACTCATGGCCTAGACACTGAGTGGGGCTCAGTGGAAAGATACTGGGAAATTCCCAACCAATCAAAAGATACTGGGTGAGGGCCTGGCTGAAAGATGCCCAGGGGGATACCCACCCAGTAGCAAGGTTCTTGGGGTGGAGTTGGGGGGGGCGAGTCGGGGACTCGATTTAAAACTATCGAGGAATACCCAGGGCTCGGCTGAAAGATACTGAGGTTGCTCCATTGTAGGGGCCTGAGTGGTTAGGTAAGAGGCTGATTTGACACTTTTCCTCATCTTGATTGCCTTTATAGAATGTCTTGGGACAAAATAAGAAAAACACACAAGAGCTTTGCTCTGAAGAAAAGGGAAAAGATTCCTCCTGGATGGTTACAGTTTTCTCAGGTGACTGAGAAATTGACTGGAGTGGTGGAGCCCTAGTTCTCATGCTATGCACTGATCTCATAGGGAAATCCACTCATTAATTAAAAGACTTGCTCATCTGGGGATTGCATTAAGAACTGACCATTCAGTGACCTGAGCAGCCACAGTGGTCTTAGATTGCTGGAAGCAGAATCCAAAACATATAAGAGGAGCTGAAATGACTCTGGGGTGACTCCTGGAGGAGTTGAGCTCACAAGCAGTGAAAGAGGAATCCATATTCATTTGCAGAGCTGAAGAATGAACTTTGCACACACACAAACACTCACGGTAGCAAGCAAACAGGATTTATTTCAGAGAGAAATAATACAAAGCTTTCAACATAGAACCTGAGGGGGGGGGGGAGGTGAAGTGACCTGAAGAGTTGGAACTTACAGCAGTTTATATCCTCACTACCATTGATTTGTCCACTTTTGATTGGTTCTTACTTTTAACATATGCCATTTCTAACCAATCAGCTTAAGGGTCACAATATTTAACTTGACATCTTTAAGGCTTCTTTTGATCTTTGGATTTAAGTTTTCTTAGATGTCAAGTTGCTATCCCATAACCTTTTCTCATGTCTCCCAGCCATTTTACAGTGGGCCAGATGTATGGGCTAAAGATTAATGGTCACCTGTTGTTTTTCCTTCAGGCATATTGAACAGAAGTTAATTACTACCCTTTCCTGGATCTGAGTGCTGATAATTTATCAGACGAAGGACACATTCCACTGATAGCCAGGAATTCAGAACAAAGTGTATAGTTTCAGTTTAATAGAGTGGGATGTTTATGAAACCAGGAGGTCTCAGAGTTCCTACACTCACTAACAATTTCTACCCCAATCCTCCCCCCACCCCCTCTGGAGATGGAGATGCTAACTGCCAATGGGGAAATGGGAGACGACCACTCTGGCTTCTTTGAGCTGGACAGGGGCATCGATAGGGGATGGCAGTTAGGTCTCCACACGTGGGATGTTCTAGTGGACCTTGATATATCATCTTTGGCTCCGTTTCCATAACCATTACCATCTGAAGCTTCTATGGGAGACATTGCAGAGCAAGAAAGATGATTTAAAATACAAGGGCCAAAAAGTAATAAGAGTAAAACAAGAGGATCAGAGGTCTCCACCAGGTGGAGGTTGACATCAAATTCAGTAAGGTGGTCCCAAAAGGAAGAGTGGGGCCAGTCATCGCATGGACTTGACTTTATAGATCCTGGACTTTTCTTGAATAATCCTTTCAATCCTTCCAAAGGGGTGCATTGATATTCTGAATACTGTGAACTCTCCTCTGGGGATGCTGGATGACCTTCTTGATTCTCTCCTGAAGGATTCCAAGTTCTTATCCATGTGTGATGAATCTGGGCGCCAATACCTGTAACCTTCACCGTGGTGGGTGAAGAAAGCATAACAGAGTAGGGCCCTTCCCATATGGGAGTTAATGTGGGGATGTTGCTACGAATAGCCTTTACTAACACCATATCTCCAGGATTATATGGAGACCTTTCATTTTCCTTATACTGTGATATTCCATTATCTAAGGATTGTAGTTGTTTTTGGAAAGAACCTAAACTGTTGTTGTTCAGTCACTCGGGCATGTCTGACTCTTTGCAATCCTGTGGGCTGCAGCATGCCAGGCTTCCCTGTCCTTCACCATCTCCCAGGACTGGCTCAAACTCATGTCCATTGAGTCGGTGGTGCCATCCCATCATCTCATCCTCTTTCGGCCCCTTTGCCTCCTGCCTTCCATCTTTCACAGCATCAGGGTCTTTTCCAAAAAGTCGGCTCTTCACATCAGGGGGCCACGTATTGGAATTTCAGATCAGCATCAGTCCCTCCAATGAAGATTCAGAGTTGATTTCCTTTGGGATTGACTGGTTTCTCCTTGCATTCCAAGGGACTCGCAAGAGTCTACTCCAGCACCACAGTTCAAACACATCAGTTCTTTGGCACTCAGACTTCTTTATGGTCCAATCCTCACATCCATACATGACTATTGGAAAATCATAGCTTTGACTACACAGACCTTTGTTGGCAAAGTAATGTCCCTGCTTTTTAAAATGCTGTCTAGGTATGTCAGACCTTTTCTTCCAAGCAGCAAGTGGCTTTTAATTTCATGGCTGCATCCCCATCTGCAGTGATTTTGGAGTCCAAGAAAATAAAACCTGTCACTGTTTCCATTTTTTTTCCCATCTATTTTCCAACAAGTGATGGGACCACATGCTGTGATCTTCGTTTTTTTGAATGTTAAGTTTTAAGCTAGTTTTTTACTCTCCTCTTTCACTTTCATCAAGAGGCTCTTTATTGCCTCTCTGCTTTCTGCCATATGGGTGGTGTCATCTGTATATCTGAGGTTATGGATATTTCTCCTGACAATCTTGATTCCAGCTTGTGCTTTGGCCAGCATGGCATTTCGCCTGACGTACTCTGCATGTAAGTTGAAGAAGCAGGGTGACTTTGACGTACTCCTTTCCCAATGTGGAACCAATCCATTGTTGCATGTCCGGTTCTAACTGCTGCTCCTTGACCTGCACACAGGTTTCACAGGAGGCAGGTAAGGTGGTCTGGTAGTCCCATCTCTTTAAGAGTTTTAAACACAGTCAAAGGCTTTAGCATAGTCAATGGAGCAGAAGTAGATGTTTTCCTGGATTTCTCTTGCTTTAACTCTGATCCAACGGATGTTAGCAATTTGATCTCTGGTTCTCCTGCCTTTTCTAAATCCAGCTTGAGCATCTGGAAGTTCCCAGTTCATGTATTGTAGAAGCCTAGCTTGGACAATTCTGAACTTTGCTTTGCTAGCATGTGAAATGAGTGCAATTGTGCAGTAGTTTGAACATTCCTTGGCATTGCCCTTCTATGGGATTGGAATGAAAAATGACCTTTTCCAGCCCTGAGGCCACCGCTGAGTTTTCTAAATTTCCTGGCACATTGAGTGCAGCACCTTTCACAGCATCATCTGTTAGGATTTGAAATAGCTTAGCTGGAATTCCATCACCTCCCCTAGCTCTTTTCATAGTACTGCTTCTTAAGTCCCACTTGACTTCACACTCCAAGATATCTGGCTCTAGATGAGTGATCACGCCATCGTGGTTATCTGGGTCATTTAGATCATTTGTGTGTAGTTCTTCCGTGTATTCTCGCCACCTCTTCCTAATATATTTCTGCTTCTGTTAGTTCCAAACCATTTATGTCCTTTGTTGTGCCTGTCTTTGCATTAAATTTTCCCTTGGTATCCTTAATTTCTTGAAGAGATCTCTAGTCTTTCCCATTCTATTGTTTTCTTCTGTCTCTTTGCCTTGATCACTGAGGAAGGCTTTCTTATCTCTCTTTGCTGTTCTTTGGAACTTTGCATTCAGATGGGTATATCTTTCCTTTTTCTCCTTTGCCTTTCACTTCTTTTCTCAGCTATTTGTAAGGCCTCCCCAGACAACCATTTTGCCTTGTTGCACTTCTTTTTCTTCCTTGATCACTGCCTCATGTACAATGTCATGAAACCTCCATCCATAGTTCTTCAGGCACTCTGTCTATCAGATCTAATCCCTTGAATATATTTGTCACTTTCACTGTATAATCAGTAAGGGATTTGATTTAGGTCATTCTTGAATGGCCTAGTGGTTTTCACTACTTTCTTCAATTTAAGTCTGAATTTTGCAATAAGGCATTCATGATCTGAGCCAGTCAGCTCATGATCTAAATTAGTGACGTGTTGTGTTGGTTCAGCTGTTTTTGTTTTTTTTTTTTTTTCTTAACCTAGCAGTAAATAATTTTTGAGATCCTGCTTTAGGTTCTCCTTTCTCTGTAAAGAGCTGCCATCTGTAAACATAGTTGCATATGGGTTTTCTAATGGCTTATCTTTTAAGTCCTCACTTGCCGAGCAATTTAAAACTGGGACTTGATGACAGTCCTGCTCTGCTTTTTGTTAATCTAATGATTTAGGAAAGAATGTAGCCGGGTTTCAAGTTGAGCAAGTTTTTAGCTGAATTATGGGCCCTTATAAGAGCAGGGATTGGTGTCTGAGAAGCCTATTGTCTGATATCCACAAACCTCCCTTGGAGTTCAAAATTCCAGAAATAGCATGTGAAATATAGACCACCATATCTCGGCCTATAATTAATTTAGCAGCCTCAGGAATTGATAGGTTTACTGAGGCCACTATCTGTAGACAATGTGGCCATCCTTGAGCTACAGGATCAAGTTCTCTGCTCAAATAATCAACAGGTTGTTGTGAGTTTCCTTTGGGTTGTGTTAGGACTCCCAGTGCTATTCTTGATCTCTCTGTTATAAAAAGATTAAATTGGTCTCCTGTAGGCAGACTGAGAGCAGGGGCCTGACGAAGAGCCTGTTGTAAAGTTTTAAACGCATATATTTCTTCAGGTTCCCATTGTAATATCTGTTTTCCTGATTGTCGAGTCTCTTTTAATAAGTTATATAGAGGTCAAGCCAGCTCTCCATATCCAGGAATCCAAATTTGGCAGCAGCCAGTTATACCAAGGAAACCACAGAGTTGTCTAATAATACTAGGGCAAAGATGGGATGTTGTCTTTATTCTTTCCTTCCCTAAGGCTCAAGTTCCATGTGAAAGTTTGAGTCCTAAATATTTAACTTCCTGTTGGCATATCTGAGCTTTAGATTTTGACATTTTGCAAACACATTGGGCTAGATAATTAAGAAGATTACAGGTAGCTTGGTCACACAGTTCCTTTGTGTCAGAACAAAGGAAAATATCATCTACATATTGGATAGTTCTTATAGGCTCTGGTGCCCTAAAGGTAGTTAGGTCTTAAGCTAAAGCCCGTCCAAACAAGTGGACTATCTCTGAATCCTTGAAGCAACATTGTCCAAATTATTTGGGTAGAGGAACCAGATGGCTCCTCAAAAGCAAACAAGAATTGTGAACTTTGGGCTCAGTCAGTCAGTTCAGTCACTCAGTCGTATCCGACTATTTGTGACCCCATGAATCACAGCACGCCAGGCCTCCCTGTCCATCACCAACTCCCGGAGTTTACCCAAACTCACGTCCATCGACTCAGTGATGCCATCCAGACATCTCATCCTCTGTCGTCCCCTTCTCCTCCTGCCCCCAATCCCTCCCAGCATCAGGGTCTTTTCCAATGAGTCAACTCTTCGCATGAGGTGGCCAAAGTATTGGAGTTTCAGCTTCAGCATCAGTCCTTCCAATGAACACCCAGGACTGATCTCCTTTAGGATGGACTGGTCGGGTCTCCTTGCAGTCCAAGGAACTCTCAAGAGTCTTCTCCAACACCACAGTTCAAAAGCATCATTTTTCAGTGCTCAGCTTTCTTCACAGTCCAACTCTCACATCCATACATGACCCCTGAAAAAAAACATAGCCTTGACTAGACGGACCTTTGTTGGAAAAGTAATGTCTCTGCTTTTTAATATGCTATCTAGGTTGGTCATAACTTTCCTTCTAAGGAGTAAGCGTGAGGAATACAAAAGAAGACATCCTTTAAATCTAATACAGTAAACCAGGCTGCCGTTTCTGTGATCTAGGAAAGTAAAGTATAGGGGTTAAGCAGCACAAGATGTAATGGAATTACAGCTTCATTCTCTGTTGGGTGCCATTCTCTGTTGGGTTTTTGTACTCCTAGAAGAGGTGTGTGTGTTACAAGGGCTGTCGCATTTAACTAAGAGCCCCTGTTCTTTGAGATTTTTAATTAAGGGAATGAGACCCTGTCGTGCCTCTGGTTTTAGGGGATATTGTTTTTGATGGGGAAATGTATTAGGACTTTTAAGAGTTACCTGTGTTGGCTGAGCAGAGACTGCTCTTCCTATCTTTCTTCCAGTTGTCCAACCTCGGGGTTAATATTTTTTTTTTTTTTTTCAGGGTACACATAAGTTTTCTGTGGATTCATGTCAACGTATGGCAAACCCACTACAATATGGTAAAGTAATTAGCCTCCAATTAAAATAAATAAATTTATACTAAAAAAATAAATAAAAAAGAAAAAAAAAGTTTTCTGAGGATTCCAATTTCATATGGATTGAAGCTTGCATCTTAGATAGTATATCTCTTCCCAGGATGGGAGTTGGTCTTTCTGGTATCATCAGGAAGGCATGGGAAAATAGAATGGAATCCCAGTCACAGCTCAAGGGTTCTGTAGAGAATTTTGTAATAGGCTTCCCAAAGCTATGAGACCTCTTGCTGTGCTTATTTGTATTTATGCATGTCTCGGTATGTATCCTTGATTTTGGATAATATTGCTGATTGCTGAGATTAGTTTGTAATCTAATTGGCCTCAAGAAATGTAAACCCTTAAGAAATCAAACAATTCTAAATACAAGAGAAATTAACCTAAATGAATTTTAGGTTCATATGAACTGGGGAATTTTCAGCATTAAATTAATACCTAGTATTTATTTTTGTTTGTTGATCTTACAAGAATCATTAAAATTAAGTAGAATAATTTTGTTGAGCCTAGGTTTAATATAAGTTAATATGTCCATTACAAGTTTCTCAGAAAAGAAAGTAACTTGAGTAAAGAAACCTCTAGGGAAAGAAGAATGTAAAGAAGTTAGGAGCTATTGGATAAACTCTATTAAGAATAATTATGCTTTAGGAATGTCTGTCTAAAATAATCCCTCTAGATTTTGGTAACCCGAATTCCTGGGCTTGTGGTAAACTAAGTGATGAAAGTTTATTGAATACCTAAGTCATTTCCAAATAAAATAAGATTCTAAACACTGATTTCTGAAAACTAACTTCCTCTTACAGAGAGTCAAGTGGGCCTTAGGAAGCATCACTGCGAAGAAAGCTAGTGGAGATGATGGAATTCCAGTTGAGCTATTCAAATCCTCAAAGATGATACTCTGTAAGACTTTATTTTCTTGTCCTCCAAAATCACTGCAGGCGGTGACTGCAGCCATAAAATTAAAAGACCATTGCTCTTTGGGAGAAAAGCTATGACACCTAGACAGCATATTAAAAAGCAGAGACATTACTTTTCCAACAAAGGTCTGTCTAGCCAAAGCTATCGTTTTTCCAGTAGTCATGTATGGATGTGAGAGTTGGACTATAAAGAAAGCGGAAGAGGAAATGGACATACAGTTATGAGAAATAAAGACAGTCAAAAACTAGATAAACATAAAACAATTAGCAAAAAGGCACAGCAGAGTTAAAATCAGAAAGCTTTTAAATATAAAGAGAAACTTCTTAAAGGCAGCAAGAAAAAAAGAATGGAACTCTCATAAGAATATCAGTTATTTTTTCACCAGAAACCTTTCAGGCCAGAAAGAAGTGACATGATGTGATATATTACAAGCGATTAAAGGAAAAAATTAAAACCAAGAATACTCAGCAAGGCTACTATTCAAATTTGAAGAACGCATCAATAGTTTTATAGACAAGCATAGATTAAGGGTTCAGCACCACTAAACTGGGCTTAAAAAAGTAATAAATTGTCTTCCCTGAGGGGAAAAGAAAAGGCCACAACTAGAAATGTAAAAACTACAAAATGAAAAGTACTACTGGGAAACACTAATATATACTAAAGGTAGTAAACCATCCACTTAAAAAAGTTAGTATAAAGTTTAAAATACAAATGTAGTAAAATTATCAGAGTTCATATGACATGTAGTATTATCACTGCAGCTTTGTAATAGTGTTTAAAGTCAGGCACATATGGTTGCCAGGAGGGAGAATGGGGGAAGTAACAGGGAGTTTGGGATAGACATGTACACATTTCTATATTTAAAATGTATAACCAACAAGAACCTACTGTATAGCACATGAAACTCTGCTCAGTATTATGTGGCAATATGGACAGGTGGAAACTTTGAAAGAGAATGGATACACGTCCCTTTGTTATTCACCTGAAACTACCACAAAGTTGGTAATCAGCTAGACATGAATACAAAATAAAAGGTTTAAAAAAATAAAAAATAAAATAAAGAGGTCTGGGGACATTATACCTAAAACTTTGTTCTTTTATCTCAAGAACACATTGATATTTTATGTCTTTTGTGGTTACAGATGAATTTTAAAATTGTTTGTCTCTGTTCTGTGAAAGATACCATGGGTAGATCTATAAATTACTTTGGGAAATATGGCCATGCTATGAATAAGAACTCTCCCTATCTAGGAGCAATGAGATAACTGTCTTTTTTGTGTCATTTCAGAAGTTTGAATTTTCTTGATTTCTCCAGTGATCCACTGATTGTGTAAATTAGTCTTTACCCTCCATGGGTTTAGGATTTTCATAGTTTTTCCTCATATTTGATTTTTACTCACATGTTGTTATGGTGAGAATGGATGTTTAATAAGGGTTCAATCCTTTTAACACTGCTGAGACTATTCTGTAACTTAGCATGTGATCTATCCAGGAGAAAAGACCAAGTACACCTTAGAGAAATGTGTGTTCTTAAATGGAATATTTTATATACATTTATTAAGTCTATATGTTATGTCTGTATGTCAGTCGCTCAGACGTGTCTGACTCTTTGTGACCCCATGGACTGTATCCTGTCAAGTTGCTCTGTCCATGGGATTCTCCAGGCAAGAATACTGGAGTGGGTTAGAATTCCCTTCTCCAGGGGATCTTCCTGACTCAGGGATTGAACCTGGGTCTCCCACATTGCAGGCAGATTCTTTACCATCTGAGCCACAGGGAAGCCCTATATAGTAATGCCTGAAGATAACCATACAATATGATGAAACTAGAAATCAACTATTAAAAAATTGATCACATTCTAGGTCACAAAGAAGCCTCAGGAAATTTAAGAAACTTTTAATCATACAAACATCTTTTCTGACCACAAAGCTATGAGTTTAGAAATCAACTACAAAAAAAAAAAAAAAAAAAAAAAAGCTGGAAAAAACCCAACACAAACACATGGAGGCTAAAAATATGTTACCAAACTACAGCAGACAGATCACTGAATAAAAGAGGAAGTTAAATGATACCTAGAGACAAGTGAAAATGAAAGCAAGAAGACCAAAACCTGAGGGACATAGCAGAAACACTTCTAATAGGGAAGTTTATAGTGACACAAATTTACCTCAGGAGACAAAAGGATCTCACATAAACAACCAAGCCGTACACCTAAAGCTCAATTAGAGAAATAAACAAACAAAACCCAAAGATAGTAGAAAAAAAGAAATCATAAGAATCAGAGAAGAAATAGATGAAATAGAAACTTAAAAAGAAAGAAAGAAACAAACCAGTAAACAAGGTCAATAAAATTGATGAACATTTATTTATTGATAAATAGCCAGACACATCAAGAAAAATGGGAGATGGCTGAAATCAATAAAATCAGAAGTGGAAAGGAAAAGTTACAATCAAAACTACAAAATCCAAAAGATCATAAGAGACTACAATGAGCACCTATAAGGTGCTACCTTATAGCACCTATAAGGAGCACCTACACCTATAAAGTGGACAATATAGAAAAGGTGGACAAATTCTTAGAAAGTTACAATCTCCCAAGACTGAACCAGGAAGAAATAGAAAATAAAAACACACCAATTACCAATACTGAAACTGAATTTAAAAACTCCAAACAAAGGCCCAGTCTTCCAAGGTGAATTCTATCACATCTTCAGAGAAGATTTGACACTGATCCATCTGAAACCATTCCAAAATAATGCAGAAGAAGAAATCCTCAACAAAATACCAACCAGCCAAATCCAATAATGCATTAAAAAGGTCACACATCATGATCAAGTAAGATTTTTCCCAGGGATGAAAGGAATTTTAAATATCCACAAATCGATCAATGTGATACGCCATATTAACATACTGAAGAACAAATACCAAATGATTATCTCAATAAATGCGAAAGAAGTTTTCAACAAAATTCAATACCATTTATGATCAGAAACTCTCCAGAATGTGGGCACAGAGGGAACCTCCATGATGAAGGACATAAAAGACAATTAAACAACAACCATCACTCTCAAGAGTGAAAAACTGAAAGTATTTCCTCTAAGATCAGAAGCAAGATAGGGATGGCCTCACTCACCACTACTGTTTGACATAGTTTTGGAAATCTAGCCATGGAAATCAGAGAAGAAAAACAAATTAAATGAATCAAAATTGGGGGGGGGGGAGAAGGAAAGTTGCCACTGTTCACAGATGTCATGATATTAACCATAAAAATTCATGAAAATGCTACTAGAGCTTAGCACCGAATTGGGTAAAGTTGCAAGATATAAAAATCTTGTGCACACTTATACACTAACAATGAAAGAGAAATGAAGGAAACAATCTCACTTACCATCACATAAAGAACAATAAAATGCATAAGAACAAACATACCTAAGGAGGCAAAAGATCTTTACTCAGAAAACTATAAGGACTGATAAACAAAATCAAAGATGACACAAACCGATGGAGAGATATACTATGTTTTAGATTGGATGAATCAATATTGGGAAAATGACAATATGTTCCAAAGCAATCAACAGATATGATGCAATCTCTATCAAATTACCAATGGCATTTTTCATAGAAATAGAAAAAAACATTACAAATTATATGGAAGCAAAAAAGACTTTGAACAGCCAAAGAAAACTTTAGAAAGAAAAACGGAACTGAGTCAGGCTCCCTAACTTCACAAAGCTGCAGTAATCAAAACAGTATAGTACCGGCACTAAAACAGAAATACAGACCATGTGAACACAATAGAAATCCCAGAGATAAACCCAGTCGCCTATATAAACAACCTCAGCTATGCAGATAATACCCCTCTAATAGAAGACAGTGAAGAGGAACTAAAGAGCTTCTTGATGATGGTGAACGATGAAGGTGAAAAACCTGGCTTAAATCTCAACATTCAAAAAAATAAGATCATGGTATCTGGTCCCATCACTTTATGGCATATAGAAGGGGAAAAAGTGGAAGCAGTGAGATTTTTTTTTCTTGGACACTAAAAGTACTGTGGAGGGTGACTACAGCAAGGAAATTAAAAGATACAAGATGCAAAAAGCAACTCATTAGAAAAGACCCTAATGCTATGAAAGATTGAAGGCAGGAGGAGAAGGGGGACAACAGAGGATGGGATGGTTGGATGTCATCGATGAACCAATGGGCATGAGTTTGAGCAAACTCTGGGAGATGGTGAAGGGCAGGGAAGCAGGGCATGCTGTAGTCCATCTTCTTCATTATGATGCAATTCCTCGTGCCTGGTAGAGTGTCTGACACAAGTGGGTGCTCAAATATTCTCTGAATTAAGAATCTCTATTGTTTCTGTGTGAATGAATTTGCATATACAGCCATAATTAATGATTGAATATTCACTCTCCAAATACATTAGGCTAGCTTATAATGTGGTGTAAAATACCTCAGCATTAAAATGAGAAAACTATATTTGGATCTTGCTTAATCCATAAAATGACATTTAAAAGTATGGTAGCTTTTCATTCTCATATCCCTGCTGAGGTGGCCTGTGTCTAGGGTAGGGTTGGGTCTCTGCCTCCCAAGGATGCCAGGGGTTTCCTCGCCGAGTGAGGGGAGAAGGAATCTGCCATGTCCGTGGGAGTGGCCTCTCCTGCCTCCGATGTTTCCATCATGGCTTTCCTTTGTATTTATTTTTTATTTTTTGTCTGGCTATTGATTGTGAAAACCGATAAACATCTTGTACTATTCTGATGGATGTGAGAGTTGAACTATAAAGAAGCCTGAGCACCAAAGAATGGATGCTTCCCAACTGTGGTGCTGGAGAAGACTATTGAGAGTCCCTTGGACAGCAAGGGAGGTTAAACCAGTTAATCCTACAGGAAATCAGCTCTAAATATCCATTGGAAGGACCGAGGCTGCAGCTGAAGCTCCAATATTTTGGCCACATGATGCTAAGGGCTGACTCATTGGAAAAGAACATGATGCTAGCAAAGATTGAGGGCAGGAGAAGAAGGGGGATACAAAGGATGAGATGATTGGATGGCATTGTTGACACAATGGAAAAACTCTGGGAGATAGTAAAGGACAGGAAAGCCTGGTGTGCTGCAGCCCATGGGGTCGCAAAGAGTCAAACCTGACTGAACAACAACAATGCCTAACTCCTGGTTGTTGTTCAGGGGTTCAGTCATGTGCGAATTTCTATGATCCCATGGACTGCAGCACACCAGGCTTCAGTGTCCTTCACTGTCTCCTAGAATTTGCTCAAACTCATGTCCACTGAGTCGGTGATGCCATCCGACCATTTCATCCTCTGTTGTCCCCTTCTCCTGTCTTGCATCTTTGCCAGTATCAGAGTGTTTCTCAAGGAGTCAGCTTTTGGCATACAGTTGGCCAAAATATTGCAGCTTCAGTATCAGACCTTCCAGTGAATATTCAAGGTTGATGTCTTTTAACATTGACTGGTTTAATCTCCCTGCAGTCAAGTGGACTCTCAAGAGTCTTTTCCAACACCACAGTTCAAAACATCAGTTTTTTCCTGCTCAGGCTTCCCTATGGACAAACTCTCACTTCCAAACATGACTGCTAAAAAATTCATAGCTTTTACTATACGGACCTTTGTTCACAAAGTGATGTCTCTGCTTTTTATTATGCTGTCTAGGTTTGTCAAAACTTTTCTTCCAAGGAGCAAGCGTCTTTCAACTTCATGGCTGCAGTCACTGCCTACAGAGGTTTTGGAGCCCAAGAAAATAAAGACTGCCACTGTTTCCCTTGTTTTTCCATCATTTGTCATAAAGTGATGGGGCCAGGTGCCATGATCTTAGTTTTTAGAATATTGAGTTTTATGCCAGCTTCTTCATGCTCGTCTTTCACCTTCATCAAGAGGCTCTTTGGATCCTCTTCGCTTTCTGCCATCAGGGTGGTGTCATCTGCATATCAGTGGTTATGGATATCTCACCCAGGAATATTGAGCCCAGCTTGTACTGCATCCAGCACAGCATTTTGCATGGTATAACCTGCATAGAAGTTGAAAAAGCAAAGTGACAACATACAACCCTGAACTACTCCTTTCCCAATGTTGAGCCAGTCCATTCTTCCATGCTCGGTTCTAACTGCTGCATTTTGACCTGCGTACAGGTCTTTCACGAGGCAGGTGAGCTGGTGTGATATTCCTGTCTCTTTAAGAATTTTCCACAGTTGGGTGTGATCCACATGGTCAAAGGCTTTAGTATAGTCAATGAAACAGGAGTAGAGGTTTTCCTGGAATTTTTCTCAATCCTGGAGCAGTTGGAAATCAGCAGAACATTCCTGCTTCCAGTTAAGTATAGTCACCCCTAGTTATGCATGAATAACTCTGTGACAAGCCTCTTTATCCTTCAGTTCTCCCCTGCTCCACCCTCAGACAGCAATCACCAGGTCAACTTCTGTTAATGGATCCTGTCAGGCAACTTTTTGGGCAGGGAAAATACAAGATTCCTTAGTCTGGTCCTTTATGTCCTCCATTACCCCAAAGTGAAGCCTCCAGGTCCAGGCTGACCCATCCACAGCCTCACTCAGCAGGAAGAAGCCTATGAACTCAAGCCTGTGCCTACAGATGACATTTCCCTGCCCTGTATCCATGTCTGTTACTTGGCATAAAGAGAGATGCTGGACGCACCTGAGTTCATTCCTAATCCAAGCAGGTTTAATCTCACTTCAAATCTTCCCCTATTCTCACTTGGCGCTATGCATCAGTATAAATTCTTATGCTTGGTGATTTTTGGTGCCTTCTGCTAGTCTCTGATGAAGAAGGCAATGGCACCCTACTCAAATATTCTTGCCTGGAAAATCCCATGGATGGAGGAGCCTGGTAGGCTGCGGTCCATGGGGTCGGTAAGAGTCGGACACAACTTAGCAAGTTCACTTTCACTTTTCACTTTCATGCATTGGAGAAGGAAATGGCAACCCACTCCAGTGTTCTTGCCTGGAGAATCCCAGGAACGGGGGAGCCTAGTGGGCTGCTATCTATGGGGTCGCACAGAGTCGGACATGACTGAAGTGTCTTAGCAGCAGCAGCAGCTAGTCTCTGAAAACATTAGTTGGTATCCTGGGAAGTGCACTGGGCTAGGAGTCTGGATGGACAACTTCTAGCTCTATGTTGACATGATTTTATCAAAGCAGAGTTTGGCAGTGATTGCTAGGTAGAATTTTAAATTCAAGTGTCTGCCTCATCTGTGTTTCCTCTCACATCCTGTGCTAACTACCCCAGAGCCCTCACTCCATGGTGTAGCCACTGTCAGTTTTCTCTCAGGTTTCTCTCCACTAGATTGTGGGCTCTTTGAGATAAGGGGCCATCTTCTTCCTTATGATGTGATTTCTAGTGCCTGGCAGAGTGTCTGGCACAGGAGAGCACTCAAATATTCTCTGAACGAAGGATCTCTACTGTTCCTGTGTGAATGGATTTGGACATATAGCCATAATGAGTGATTGAATACTCCCTCATCAAAAATATTAGGCTAGCTTTCAATGTGGTGTAAAATTCCTCAGCATGAAAATGAGAAGTGTTAGGATCTTGCTACTTATAATCTGTAACATGAGGTTTTAAAGACCTCTGTTGGTTTTAAGTATCTATGGCTCATTTCCCCCACCTCCAAACCCAACACTTGCCTCCCATCCATCAACTCCACCACATGTTCAAGTAAAGACCAGCATAGGAATGACACTCCCAGAGTTTCTCTGTTTGATGGGATTGAGTTGGGCTGTACTGCACCTGCTCAGCCTTCCAGGAATCTTCCACAGGCCCCCTGGAAGAACTCAACCAGGAAGCATAGATGAAGACTATGGACTACATGCTTCTTTTCAGCTCCAGGGATGCTTCCTTGCTCACAACAAAAATTACATTTGCTTCCTTTCTTTCTGTCCTTTCAGGTTCACTCCACAGATTTATCGAGATATCATCTAAGTTTAAGATGTACAATGTGATAATTTTCATACAGGTGTATGTTGTAAAACCTTTCCCACAATAAGATTAAGGAACACATCCTTCCCCTCACATAATTAGCATTTTCTTGCTGTTCTAGCAGTGATAACATTAATGATCTACTCTCATAGCAACTTTCAAGTATACAAGAGAGTGTTGTTAACCATAGTCTCCATGCTGTATCTTAGGTCCTCGTAACTTACTCATTTTACAACTCAAAGTTTGTACCCTTGGATGAGCAACTCCTTATTGTCCACCACCCCCAGCCACCCATGACCATTTTGTTTTTTATACTTCAATGGTATTAGATTGAGTTGCTTAAAGAAAAGAAATTTTGAAAGAGGCAAATTCTGATTCCAGAGAGACACAGTTTTTTTTTTTGTTTTTGTTTTTTGTTTTTACTGGTCATGTTTGAGCAAAACAGAGTATTAGCTAAGGAGTAAGTGTGGGTAGTTGGGCCCCACCCTCCCGACTTATTGCTCTAATTCCAGGGCAGGGGAAGAGGATGGAAATGAAAGAGATCAGGATACATCTTTCTTCATGCATTGTTCCCCTGTAGAACACCCTGAGACATTCACCTGTTAAGTCCAGAATTAGTCTTAAATTCATGACTTGTGAAGAGATCAATATGTATGACCTTTGCTAAAACTCACCAGCCCAGGTGGGATGCATGAGACAAGTGCTCGGGCCTGGTGCACTGGGAAGACCCAGAGGAATCGGGTGGAGAGGGAGGTGGGAGGGGGAATCGGGATGGGGAATACGTGTAAATCTATGGCTGATTCATATCAATGTATGACAAAACCCACTGAAATGTTGTGAAGTAATTAGCCTCCAACTAATAAAAAATTAAAAAACAAAAAACAAAAAACAAAAAAAAAATTAAATAAATAAATAGACTGTAAGGACTGTCAATGCAATTTTGGGCTAGTAGGCTTTAAAAAAAAATCAGACAACAGTGATAAGAGATAAAGGCAACATGAAATGTTTTATTGCAAAAATACCAGCCAGGTGAGCAATGTGACATCATCTCCAGTTTCAGAAAATCTTCATTTTTTTTTTTTTTTGGTTAAAAATAAAACACAGTTTTTTAACGTTACTTCACCTAATTCACCTGGGGATGCAGAATAATAGGTGTGGTCCTGGTCAGACCATTAAAGATATAGGTTCAGAAGTGTGTGTTTCTGTGTGTGTGAGTGTGTGTAAGGAAACTACCAAGGCAGATGGTATGAGGGAATTTGGAATTATATAGACCTCGTAATTTATCTTCTCACCTTGGTTAAAGGGCATGTATCTTTTTCAGGCCTAAATCTAACAATCTGTGTGCATATTTGGACTGAGTTCTTCAATGGGACATCACCTGTAGCTTAGGGCAGGGAGTCCCTGGGGAGCGAGCCGAGCTGTGACTAGGCCCGGGCGGCAGAGGGCGCATCCATGACCAAGGGATTCTCCTTCTCAGGGTTATCGTTCTTCTTGGCCACAGCAACAGAAGCAGATGTTTCAGTGGGGCTCTTCCTGATCTTGCCCTCTCCTCCGTCGGAATCCTGTCCCTGGGTGCCAGGCACTTGCTGCTGGCAGCGGCACGGGTTATTGGGATGGCAGGATCCATAGTGTGGAGGGGGCCTCTGTGGAGAATTGCTGCTGGCTTCATGCCCGCTGTCGCTGTGCTCTGCCTCCAGCTCCTCCGAGATGCCTGGTGAGTGTCTTGGACCATGAGTGGTGGCTCGGCCCCTAGGGCGACTCAGCAGGTAGCTGTGGCCCCGACCCCGCCGAGGATGCCCCTCCTGTCTTGTGGTGGGGGCGGACTCAGGCTGCCAGTTGGACCCAGGACCGCTGGTGGTAGCCAGGATCGATGCGTGGCTGGTCACAAATTGGGCCTTGTGGGAGGGTGGGAAACACCTCAGTCGTTGGTCTTGGGATTGGCCAGGCGGAGGGCATCTGAGGCCCTCGGCCACGGTGAAGCCTTCGCTGCTGCCCTCGGGTTCACCAGCCTCTCCCTCCATGCTCTTGGGACCTCGCGGGGGCGGCTCATGGCGGTGGATGCTGAAGCCCTGGCGGATGTTGGTGCGGTGGGCAGTGTAGCGGCTTCCCTTCAGTGGTGCACCAGCTGGCCCGGTCACGTTAGCGGCCTCAGTGCCCCGCTCTCCCTGCACCACGTCGAACTCCACCGTCTCACCATGGTCCATGCTGCCTTGGTACTTGCGGGAGTTTTTCAGGATGATGGCTGTATGGTGAACAAACACATCTTCTTGGGTATCGTGCCTGCTGATGAAGCCATACCCATTCTTCTCCGTAAACCACACGACGGAGCCTAGGACCCTCTTAGCGATGACCTTCTTAGGCGCCTTTCCCTTGGCGCCCCCGGCGGTGGCCTTGGGGACTGTATCCCCGCTGAGGTGGCCTGTGTCTAGGGCTAGGGTCGGGTCTCTGCCTCCCAAGGATGCCAGGGGTTTCCTCGCGGAGTGAGGGGAGAAGGAATCGGCCATGTCTGTGGGGGTGGCCTCTCCTGCCTCACTCCTCAGGTCGTCTTTGCTTTTATTTCTCCAAGAATGGGATGGAAATTTGTCCCTATGAGATTGGAAGGGTGGGAGGGTCTCGGGCTGGAGGCAGGAGCCTCTCTCTGGGAGGTTTGTCGATTAGGGCCAAGGGATCTCTGGATTTAGTCCCAGAGTCTTGGAGAGGCCTGTGGCATCTCCTGGGACTACGGGGATGTGGACCAAACAATGGTTGCCATGGTGATGGTGAGATCTCAAGGGGTGGGGGCGGGGTGAGTCCTTGACGTAGATTGAGCTGGGTGACAGGGCAAATGCACTCTGCCCCAGCCTTCTGCCACCACATCATAGTACCTCCTGCTTCATGGTGGAGAAGGAGGCACACCTGAAGCTCTATGGAAGGGCCTTGAGCACCCTCTTGCTTGCTTGAGTGGATGTGAGGAGAGGACCCACGTTCCACCCCTCTTCCTTGGTTGGGGAGATTAACAGCTTTCTAAGGGCACTCACTCAATATTCTCTCACAAATCTCTGGTCCTCTTCTAACTCCTGGGGAGCCCATTGTGTGGGTCAGACATTTTGTGTCATTTGAGGCCAGATGAGAGCTGCGTGATTTGAAGACCCAATCAAAGAAACCTGCTGTGGGTTTTGTCTGTTTTTTTCTGTTTGTGTTTCCCTTCTGAAGGCTGTCGGGCCTAGAATGCTAGTGCTGAGAGGACACTTAACATAGTGCATGTTTATCCAGACTAATATTAAGATTGTGTTGACCTAAAACAAATAAACTGCCAGGTATTGCTCCACCAAAAATGAGTTTACTCTGGATCAAAAGGGAATTGAAATTCAGGGTCTACAACCATGGTGATCCACCTGCAAGCCTCCCTGACAGGGAGAAGGTAAATCTTTGAACGAATGGGGAGTTTAGGATGGCTTCACTAAGCAAAGTGTCCATGGGAGGCTGAGGCTTTGAAGTATGGTGGCTCTTCATTTGCTGGGTCCTGGCAGTCTTCATTGACTGAGCTCTTGGTCGGCAAGAAGAGGAAGTCTTTCTTCTTTCTGCTGGGCTCTGCTCTCATGTCTGAGAGCCCTCCCTCCTGGCCTCCCAACTCTATCTTAATAGAAGTTTCACTTTATTAATTTTTACCCTTTTCCCCTTTGATGGAGATCTTTCTCTGAAAGTGTCATTGATCAAAAGTCAGATTTTCCAGTTTCCACACCTCTTTCAGCCCCCTCCCCCACTCACTGTCATGAATAACCGTTGTGGGCATAGTATCCCCTATTAGAGTGAAAGTGCACTGTTTAGAAGCATATCAAAGTCACATTAGAGTAACAAGGAGGGATCGGAGGGAGAACTCTAGGTACTTTTCCTCTAAAGTTCATGTTTTTAAGATCATAGACATTGTGTTAACACTAAGCATTGTGCCACCATCAGAGGTTTGGCAGACAAACTGTCAACAGACCTAATCTGAATATCTTAGGAAAGATGTCTGATCACATATCATCTGCTTCAATTTCAGAAAATCTATACTTTCAGATCACTAGATAATGTGCAGGTCCAGTCAGGATTGGTGCTTTCTATAGGTATGTCACGTGAGTCCAAGACTCTATTCCCTGGAGCTTGGTGGCACAAGTGCTGACTAGCAGTACCTGATAGGGGCTTTTCCCGCAAGGTAGAGGTGAGTCCTACTGGAAGGTTTTCTGCAAACACATGAAATATCCCAGTTGCAAGGTTGTTGAAATATCAGAGCACCTCTTCTTTTATCAGTGGTGTGTCAAAAAAGGCAGGAGCCAAGTGACTATCCTTTGATTGTCTAAAAGGGTGAGAGTTTATGTGTTCCAAACAGAGTGGATGTGTGATTCAGAAGGACCAAAAGGCAATGCTTTTGGCCAAGGTAATTGGAGGCCCTCCACAAATCTTGCCAACTGCGTCTTAAAATGTTGTTAGTGCATTTGACTAAATCAGAGGAATGAGGCTGGTCAGCACCGTGAAAGTGTTGTAAAACCAGCCAAATGGTGCAGACCTGTGGAAGTAACTGACCAGTAAAATGGGGGCCTCGATCATTCTGAAGTTTGAGAGGAGTTCCCCAGATACGGATAATCTTTTCTAAAAGGACTTTAACCACAGAGGAGGCAGTAGACTCTCTGAAAGGAAAGGTTTTGGTCCAATGTGAAAACATACCAACTGTGACTAAAACACATCCACGAGGTGGAGGAAGTTGTAAGGAATCCTACTTCCAGTGCCTGAATGCACCATTGAGGCAGTTGAAACAGTCCAGAAGGAGTACAGCCAGTCCTCTCTAGGGTGTATTTTGAATAAGAGGGCCAAGTTGTTTCAAAGATGATATACAGCTAATAATAGCTAAGTTAACACAAACATGATACACATCATACACAGTCAGGGAATTATAGATGAAAAGAATAAGATAGCACCATGCACCTGTTGGAAAAGACCCTGATGCTGGGAAAGATTGAAGGCAACAGGAGAAGAGGGCGACAGAGGATGAGATGGGTAGATAACATGACTGACTCAGTGGACAGGAATCTGAACAAACTCTGGGAGACAGTGAAGGACAGTGAAGCTTGGCATGCTGCAGTCCATGGGGCCACAAAGAGTCAGACATGATTTAGCGACTCAGCAACAAGAACACACACCTATTAGAAATGCTCCCTCCCTCTCTCCCCCAAATGCAAACACCAAATACTGGAGAATGGGAAACAACACCAACTTTAACTCATTGCTGAAAGAACACATTTACTGCCTCTAGAGAAAGAGGTTGTCAGTATTTCCTGAAGCTATGCAAGCCTCACACCTTGAGATCCATTGAGGTACTTACTTTTTGGCCCCTTGTTCGTGTTTTCTCACCAATATGGATTCACAAATGCTATCATTCTGTCAGTCTGCCAGTAGTTCAATGCACGTTACAGTGACTACGTGGGGGAATTTTTGTCTCCAGTAAAGCTGCGCTACTATTTGGTCTGACTCAGATCTTTCTCTTTTAATCAAACCAACAGTTGTTTAACCTTGAGTCTTGCTTTCCCTTCTCTGAGGCTAAGTGTCAGGCCTCTCTAGCCAGTTTTCCCAAGTTATAATTTGGGAAACATCCCTGTGCATCATGACAGAGGTTTGGCTACTGTCGGTTACTTTAAGAGCAGCATTCCTTGTGAAAGTATCAACAAGGCAATTTGATTTGCCTTAGCTTCCAGAGCATCAAATTTAGAATGCCTTGGTAAGGATTGCATCCACTAATCCCTGAACAAAAGCCACCTTAAATGTTGCTTCCACTAGCAGTTAGGAAATCATGTTGCTTCTACATAATTCCAAAGCCATGAGCTACTCTGAATGTGTATCTACTATAAATTTAACTATTGTTATTTTTGCCCTTGAGAAGACTCTTGAGAGTCCCCTTGGCTGCAAGGATATCAAACCAATCAATCTTAAAGGAAATCCAGCCTGAAAATTCATGGGAAGGATTGATGCTGAAGCTGAAGATCTGGTACTTTGGCCACCTGATGTTAAAAAAAAAAAACAAAAAAACCTGATGCTGGGAAAGATTGAAGGCAAAAGGAAAAGGGGGTGACAGAGGATGAGATGGTTAGATAGCATCAGTGACTCAATGGACATGAACCTGAGCAATTTTTGAGTGATAATGAAGGACAGGGAAGCCTGGTATGCTGGAATCCATGGGGCTGCAAACAGGCAGACAGGACCTAGACTGAACAGAAAGTTCAAGCAGAAAGTTCAAGTCTGTGTGCCTGCATGCGTGCTAAGTCACTTCAGTCATGTCCGACTCTTTGGGACCCCATGTGCTGTAGCCCTCAAGGCTCCTCTGTCCACATGATTCTTCAGGCAAGAACACCGGAGTGGGTTTCCATGCCCTCTTCCCAAGCCTGGGTAAGGACAGAGAACTCATGCTTCTCTTTGAAGATGGTGGAGTGGAAGGACATGTGCTCCTCTCCTCCTGAGAGAGCACCAAAACTGCAACTAGCTGTTGAATGACCATTGACAGGAGAATGCTGGCACTCACCAAAAACAGATACCTCTTGTCCAAAGACAAAGAAGAAACCACAACGAGACAGGAAAATCAAAACATGGTGAAGTCAAATCCCATACCAGCCAGGAGCATGAACCACAAACCAGAGAAGAATGATTCCAAAGACGTTCTCCCACTGGTGTGAAGGTTCAGAGCCCCACATCATGTTTCCCGGTTTGGGAATCTGGCACAGGGACTGGAATCCCCAGGGAATCTGCCATTGACCACCAGCGAGATTTGATTACATGCCTTCCAGAGCACTAGGGAAAACAGAGATGCCACTCTTGGAGGGCACAGACAAAATCGTGCATGCCCCAAGACTCATGGGAAAGGAGCAGTGACAGCACAAGAGACTGAAGCAGACAGACCTACCTGCTAGTGTTGCAGATGTGGGTTGGCAGTGGCTCACTGCAGGGACAGAGGCACTGGCAACAGCAGTCCTGGAAGCTTCCCTTTGGCATAAGCTCTCTTGGAGGTTGCCATTACCTCTACCATAGAGCCCAAAGAGCCCCAGGGCTGGGTCGCCTTAGGCCAAACATCTAACAGGGAGGAAGCACAGCCCCACTCATCAGCAGACAGTTTGAGATTTACTGAGCACAGACCTGCCCACCAGAGCAAGAATGAAGTTTTCACACCACCAGTCCCTCCCATCAGGAAGCTTACACAAGCCTCGTAACCTCATCTACCCAAGGGAAGGCAGAAGAAGCAAGGAGAACCACAATCTCACAGTAGCCCAAGCAGCAACCACATTACAGAAAGTTAATCAGAACGAGTGATTGACCAGCAACAATGCCTAAATCCTGGTTGTTGCTCAGTTGCTCAGTTGTGTCTGACTCTTTTGCAATTTCTCGGACTTCGGCATTCTAGGCTTCCATGTCCTTCACCGTCTCCTGGAGTTTGCTCAAACTCATGTCTATTGAGTCGGTGAGGCCATCCAACCATCTCATCCTCTGTCATCCCCTTCTCCTCCTGCCTTCCTTCTTTCCCAACATCTGAGGGTTTTCCAGTGAGTTGGCTGTTGGCGGCAAGTGTCCAAAGTATTGCAGTGACAGCATCAGTCCTTCCAGTGAAGATTCAGGGTTGATTTCCTTTAGGATGGACTGTGGGTCTCCATGCAGTCCAACGGACTCTCAGGAGCCTTCTCCAACACCACAGTTAAAAAGCATCCGTTCTTCGGTGCTCAGCTTTCTTTATGGTCCAATTCTGACATCCACACGTGACTACTGGAAAAACCATAGCTTTGACTTGTACAGGTCATTTTCGGCAAAGTAATGTCTCTGCTTTTTAATATGCTGTCTAGGTTGGTCATAGCTTTTCTTCCAAAGAGCAAGTGTCTTTCAATTTTCAGAGCTGTGCAAGACACTTTAGAACACATTGTACTATTCCATGAGATAAGATGTCAAGGGAGCGTGTTTCATAAGTGTTGACTGCCATACTCGTTGTTATTCTAATTAGAGGAAACTGTACTCTGTACGGTCAGATACTATTCCATGAGAAATGAGGCCAGGGGAGTGTATTTTTTGAGTGTTGACTGCCATACTTGTTGTTATTCTAATTAGGTGATTTTGTACTCTGTGATGACTTCCCATCAAGAGTGGCAAGCATCCTGTCTCTTTCAGAAAACACAAAACCTTGACCATAGCTGTTGTTTCAATGAAGGGAAAAATTAATCATTGTGCTTCATTTCAGGTTTCATGCTGAAACTATCCAGCTTCCACAGTGGGAAAATATTTCTTTTGCCCTGATTCCCCAATTCCTATGTTCACAAAACTGTTTCCCTGTATTTTCAGAGCTTTGTAAAAACACATCTAGGAAACACTGTACCATTTCTTGAGAAAAGAGGTCAGAGGATAGTGTTTTTGAGTGTCGACTGCCGTACCTTTAGTTACCCTGATTAGGTGAAACAGTACTGTCAGGTGACTTCCCAGCAATAAGTGGGAAGCAGCCTGTTTTGTTTTTTTTTTTTTTTAGAAAGCTTAAAACTTGACCAAAACCGTTGTTGTAATGAAGAGATAGAAGAACTAGTGTGTTTTTCTGGAAGGTTTGAGGCTGCAATTATTCAGTTTCCAAAGACAGAAAATATAGCTTTTACCATACAGGCCCTATTCCCAGATTAACAAGGCTGACCATTTCAGAGTTGGGTAAAGATCCCTTTATGACATGCTGTATCATTACATGAGAAAATTTGCAGGGGAAAGTGTTCTGTGACTATTCACTTCTGTACCTGTTGTTACTCTTATTAGATGAAACAGAAATGTCAGATGACTTCCCATAAGAAGGTGGAAGAATCCTTTCTATTTCAGAAAACTCAAAATCATGACCAAAGCTGCTGTTTAAATGAAATTAAAATTGAACCAGTATGGTTTTCTTGCAAGTTTAAGGCTGTAACTCTCCAGCATTCACTAGGAGAAGATACTTCTTTTGCCATCAGGCCCCAATTCCCAGGTTCACAAAAACATGTTTCCCTGCAGTTTCAGAGCTGTGTAAAGACATTTCTAGGACACACTGTACAAATCCATGAGAAAAGATGTCAGGTGAGAGTGTTCTGTTAGTGTTGACTACCATACCAGTAGTTACTGTGATTAGGTGAAACTATACTGTCAGATGGCTTCCCAGCCAGAATTCAGAGGCATCCTTTTTATTTCAGAAAGCTCAAAACAATGAGAAACACTGTTGTTGTAATGAAGAGAAAAAATGAACCAATGTGCCTTTCTGGCATGTTTAGGACTGCAAATATCTAGCTTCACTGGGGGAAAATAAATCTTTTCCCATCAGGACCCAAATCCCTAGATCACAAAAACTGATTTCCAACAGTTTCAAAACTGAGTAAAGACACAGTTAGAACACAATGTATCATTCCATTAGAAAAGAGGTGAGGGGAGGGTGTTCTGATTGTTGACTGTCAAACATTCTGTTACCCTTATTAGGTGAAACATACTGATAGATGACTTCCTAGCATGAAGTGGCAAGCATCCTCTTTCTTTCAGAAAACTGCAAAAGGAGACCAAAGCTTTTGTATTAATGAAAAAAAAAAAAAAAGAATCAGTGTGTTTTTCTGGCAAGCTTAAGACTACAACTATCCAATTTTCACTGAGGGGAAATATTTCTTTTGCCATCAGGCCCCAAATCTCAGGTTTACAAAGCATGTTTCCCTGAAGTTTCAGAGCTGTGTAAAGACACTCCTAGGACACATTGTACCATTTCATGAGAAAAGATGTCAGTGAAGAGTGTTCTGTAAGTCTAGACTACCATATCGGTTTTTATTCTGATTAGGTGAAACTGTACTGTCAGATGACTTCTCAGCAAGAAGTGGCAAGCAACCTGTTGCTTTCAGGAAACTCAAAAATTAGACCTAAACTGTTGTAATGATTGGAAAATGAACCAATGTGTTTTCCTGGCAAGGTTAAGGATGCAACTATACAGTTTTCACTGGGGGAAAGTACTCCTTCTTGACATCAGGCCCCAGTGCTCAGGTGGCTGATGCATGTCAATGTATGACAAAAACCACTACAATATTGTAAAGTAATTAGCCTCCAACTAATAAAAATAAATGAAAAAACAAACAAACAAACAAAACAAAACATGTTTGCCTAAAGTTTCAGAGCTGTGTAAAGACACTCGTAAGACACATTATACCATTCCATGAAAATGAGAAAAGAGATCAGAGGAGAGTATTCTGTGGGTGTTGACTGCCATACCTGTTGTTACATCAATTAGGTGAAACTGTTCTGAAAGATGACTTCCCAGCAAGAAGTGGCTAGCAGCCTATTTCATTCAGAAAATTCCAAAACTAGACCAAAGCTGCTGTTTTAATAAAGAGAAAAATGAGACTGTTTTTTCATGCAGGTTTGAGGCTGCAATTATCCAGATTCCACATTTGGAAAATATTGCTTTTAACTTAAGGGCCCAAAGTAAAGCCTGTTTCTTTCAGAAAACTCAAAAAATCGACCAAAGCTGTTGCAATGAATAGAAAAATGAATGAGTGTGCTTTTCTGGATTGCTTGGGGCTACAACTACCAGCTTTTACAGTGGGTAAGTACTTCTTTTGCCATCAGGCCCCAATTCCCAAGTTCACAAAAACATGTTTCACTGCAATTTCAGAGCTGTGTAGATATTCATAGGACACAGTATACCATTACATGAAAAAAGATGTCAGGGAGAGTGTTCTGTGACTGTTGACTGTCATACCTATTGTTACTCTGATTAGTTGAAAGTGTACTGTCAGATGACTTACCAGGAAGAAATATCAAGCATCCTGTATCTTTCAGAAAACTCAAAACAGATCTAGACTAGATCTGTTGTTTTAATGAAGAGAAAAATGACCCAACGTGTTTTTCTGACAGATTTGAGGCTGCAAAAAATTTTCAGGGGAGAGTGGTCTGTGAGGGTTGACTGCCTAAGTTATTGTTACCCTGATTAGGTGAAACTGCCAGATGGCTTCTTGGTTTGCAATGGGAAGCATCCTTTTTATTTCAGAAAACTCAACATCATGACCAGAGGTGTTTTTGTAATGCAGATAAAAATGAGTCAGTGTGTCTTTCTGGCAAGTGTAAAGCTGCAACTATCTAGATTTCACTAGGGGAAAATACTTCTTTTGCTATCAGATCCCAATGCCCAGGTTCACAAAAACATGTTTCCCTGCAGTTTCAGAGCTGTGTAAAGACACTACTTGGACTCAACATACCATTCCATGAAAAATGAAGTCAGGAGCAAGTGTTCTGTGTTGTTGACTGCCATCCCTGTTTTTATCCTGATTAGTGAATCTGTACTGTCAGATGACTTCCCAGAAAGAAGTGGCAAGCAGACTGTTTCATTCAGTAAACTAAAAAACCAGACCACAGCTGTTGTAACAAAGAGAGAAATAAACCAGTGTGATTTTCTGGCAAGGTTGAGGCTGCAACTATTGAGCTCTCACAATTGGACAATACATTTTTTGCCATCATGCCCCAGTTCCCAAGTTCCCAAAAACATGTTTTGGTGTTTTTTGTTTGTTTGGTTGGTTGGTTTGCATTTTTAGAACTTTGTAAAAGCATACCTAGGAAACACTATACCATTTCACGAGAAAAGAGGTCTGATGAAGAAGGCAGAGCAGTAAGACAGGGAGATCACCAGGCCTACCTTCCCACAAATATATCAAAGACTCATCATGATATGGAATAATTCCTACAAAGCAAACTCTAGAATACCCCCAAGCCCCCATGGGGGTAGACTAAGCTCCCTGTAATAAAGTAGTGGAGAGAATAGAGACATAAAAAGGGAAAAGATGGAGAACTTCTGGAAGGGAGCTTATGACCTGAGGGAGGGTGGGAGTCATGAAGCAGGAAGAGTTCCTGTGCACTGGGAAGCTCCCTCACAGAGGGGCCCAAGAGGGAGCTGAAGAATCTCAGAAGCTGGACAAAGCAGGGATTTAGAAGGCAGAAAACTGAAAGTTGCACTTCCCAGCCCATAAAAGCTCATGGACTGTGGCCCAGACCAGACAGCAGGGTCAAGGAATTGAGAGAAGCCCACAGAAGCCAGAGGTGCAGAGGGTGGGCCCGGGTGCTGTGAGAGGGGCAGCATGCAAACCTCTGCAATAAACATAATCCTCACATCACAGAGGGCGGGCCCAGGTAGCCAAGAGTGGGACAGCATACAAATCTCTCAAGTGCACTCAACTCTCATGGTGCAGAGGGCAGGCCCAGGATGGCCCAGAGAAGTGAGGCATACAAACCTCTGCAGTACACACAAACCTCATGGCACAGAGAGTGGGTCCAGAGAACCAAGACAAGTGCACACAAGCCACAGGCATAGAGGGTGGGCCTGGGGAGCCAAGAGAAGTGCAGGCAAGACCTGTGATGCAGAGGGCAGGCCTGGAAAGCCAAGGCAAGTTCACACAAGCCCTGTGACACAGAAGGCAGGCCCAGTGAGCTAAAACAAGTGTACACAAGCCCCATGGCATAGAGGGTGAGCTCAGGGGGCCGAGAGAAGCCTACACAAGTGTCTGTGATGCAAAGGGCACAGTTGGGGAGCTGAGAAAAGATCAACACAAGCCCCTAACTAGCAAACTTCAGCTGACAGTGAAGTGTGAAACTGGGAAACAGAAGTACCAGCCAAGATTCCAGGGACAAGTAGGGGGCTGGTGACAGTGAAGGTATGCTGATAGGGCCATTATGACACAGCTATGGAAATAGATGTGTCTAACACTGACAAAGCCAGAAGGACTGCCCAAAGGCATATTGAACCCATAGAGACCCCCAAACCTGCTACTGAACACTGCACTTTCCTTTGGAAAGATGGTATCTAGCTCCATGGATTAGAACATAGGCACAAGGTCCCCTAACCAAGAAAACATCACAGGACACTGATCCAACCCCATCCACAGGGGTAGACTCCAAAACCAAGAAGAACTACTTCCTTGAGAACTTTTCTTGGTGATTTTTCTGATGTTGTTTCTGATATATTTGACAGTTTTTCTTATAGTTGTTCACAAGCTATAGCTATTCCTGAATATATATAAATATTTTTCACATATGTGTATTTAGCTCCTTTTTTCTATTTTTTTTCTTTTCTCTTTTCCTTTACCCTCTGTTCTACTCCTTCCTTTTCTCTTTGCTATCCATTCTCCTCTTTTTCTTTATCTTCTCCTTTTTTCCTTCATTCTTTCTTTTTTCACCATATAAGCTAAATTGTTGTTCTCTCTTTGCAATATTCCCAAGTTGGCACTCTGCTCAGGATCAGTTTTCCAGAATGAACATTAGTTATCTCTGCTTTTAATTGATTGATATGACTTTTGCTTTCCCTTGTTCACCAAGTCAATCTTCTGTACTCTTTTATTTAGAACACTTTGGTTATGACTGTGTCTGTGGAAGTGTGTGTATATGTCCCATTATTTCTGTAATTACCTGCTTGATTTGCTTTATCTCCTTCCATTAGAACACAGGCACAAGCCACCACAAACAAGAAGTCAGCACAAACTACTCAACCAAACTTTCCCTACAAAAGCAAAAACCAAAAGGAGTAATACAACCCTAAAGCATGAGGAAAGGAGACCTCAAGTGGAGCAAGACAGAAAAAAAAATGAAAAGACAGAGAAATACAACACAAATGAAAGAACAAGGTAGAGACTCACGACACCAAATAAATGCAGAAGAAATAAGCAATCTTCCTGAAAGAGAATTCAGAAGAATGATAGTGAAGATGCTCTGAAAACTTGAAAATAAAGTGGAGAAAATCTAAGAAACAATTAACACAGTTAATACAGTCAACAAGGACATAGAAGAAATAAAGAATAGCAAATAGAGATGAATAATACAGTTACTGAAAGTACAAACTCTCTAGGCAGGAACCACTAGCAGAATAACTGAAACAGAAGAATGGATAAGTGAGCTGGAAGAAAGAATGGTGGTAATAACTGCTGAAGAGCAGAATAAAGGAAAAAAAGAATGAGGAGAATTGAGAATAGTCTCAGAGACCTTTGGGGCAATATTAAATGCACCGACATTCAAGTTATAAGGATCCCAGAGAAAAAAGAAAAAAAAGAAAGGCTCTGAGAAAATTTTTGAAGGAATTATAGCAGAAAACTTCCCCAACATGGGAAGGAAAACAGTCAATAAATTTCAAGAAGAAAAGAGAGTACCTTGCAGGATAAACCCAGGGGGTAACTCATCAAGACACATATTAATCAAGCTAACAGATTAAACATAAAAAGTATACTAAAAGCAGCAAGCAAAAAGCAACAAGAAACATACAAGGGGAAAATGCATACGATTAACAGCGAATCTTTCAGCAGAAACTCTGCAGGCCAGAAGGGAATGGAAGGATATATGTAAAGTACTGGAAGGAAAAAAAAAAAAAAAACTACAAACAAGAATACTATATCCAGCAAAGATCTTATTCAAAATTGATGGAGAAATCAAAATATTTACAGACAAGCAAAAGTTAAGAGAATTTAGCACCACCAAACCAGCCTTGCAACAAATGCTAAAGGGACTTAAAATGCCAGTAAACACAAGAGAAACAAAAGACCTAAAACAAAACAAAACAAACAAACAACAACAACAACAAAAAGAATATGCAAATGGGAATATATACATCAATAATTGCTTAAATTTAAACTTATTGAATGCACCAACTGAAAGACACAGAGTGACTGAATGGATACAGATACAAAACCATGTATATGCTGCCTACAAGAAACCCACTGACTTCAGACCTAGAGACACATAGAGAATGAAAGCAAAAGGATAGAAAAAGATATTACATGAGAATGGAAACCAAAATAAAGCCAGAGTGGCAATCTTTATTTCAGACAATGTAGACTTTAAAATAAAAATTATTATAAGAGATGAAGAAGGACATTACATAATGACCAAAGGATCAATCCAAGAAGAAGGCATAACAGTTGTAAATATTTATGCACCAAACATAGAAGCACCACAGTACAGAAGGCAAACACTAACAGGCATAAGAGGGGAAACTGACAGTAACACAGTAGCAGTAGGGGACCTTAGCACCCCACTTACACCAATGGAAAGATCATCAAAAGAGAATCAATAAGGAAACACAAACCTTAAATGAAACATTAGACCAAATGGACCTGATTGATATCTTCAGGACTTTCCATCCAAAAGCAGAAGAATACACTTTCTTCTCAAGTGCACATGGGACATTCTCCAAGATAGACCACATCTTGGGCCACAAATCAAGCCTCAGTAAATTTAAGAAAATTGAAATTGTATGAAGTATCTTTTCTGACCACAATACTATGAGACTAGATATCAACTACAGGGAAAAAAAAAACTGCAAAAAACACAAACTCATGGAAATTAAACAATACCTTACTAAATAATGAAGAGGTTACTCAAGAAATAAGAAGGGAATTCAAAAGATTCCTAGAAACAAATGGCAACCCAAAACCTATGGGATTCAGCAAAAGTAGTTCTCAGAGGGAAGTTTATAGCAATACAGTCCTCCCTCAAGAAACAAGAAAAGCATATAAAGTAGCTGTAAAAAGAAAAACAAAACAAACAAACAAACAAAAAAGTCAGCAGAAGGAAAGAGATCATAAAGATCAGGGCAGAAATAAATGAAAAAGAAATGAAGGAAACAATAGCAAATATTAATAAAACTAAAAACTGGTTCTTCAAAATGATAAACAAAATTGGCAAATCACTAACCAGACCCATCAAGAAAAAAGGAGAAAAATAAAATCAGCAAAATTAGAAATGAAAAAAAGAGAGGTTATAACATAACCTGGGCATTGCCTTTCCTTGGGATTGGAATGAAAACTGATGTTTTCCAGTCCTGTGGCCACTGCTGGCTTTTCTAAATCTGCTGGCATTATTGAGTGCAGCACTGTCACAGCATTATCTTTTAGGATTTGAAATAGCTCAACTGGAATCCCATCACCTCCACTTGCTTTGTAAATAGTGATGCTTCCTAAGGCCCACTTGACTTCATATTCCAGGAGATCTTGCTCTACGTGAGTGATCACACCATCATGATCATCTGGGTTATGAAGATCTATTTTGTATAGTTCTTCTGTGTATTCTTGACATATCTTCTTAATATCTTCTGATTCTGTTAGGTCGATACCATTTCTGTCCTTTATTGAGCCCATCTTTGCATGAAAATTTCCCTTGGTATCTCTAATTTTCTTGAAGAGTTCTTCGGTTTTTCCCATTCTATTGTTTTCCTCTATTTCTTTGCACTGATCACAGAGGAAGACTTTCTTATCTCTATTTGCTATTCTTTGGAACTCTGCATTCAGATGAATATTTCTTTATTTTTATCCTTTACCTTTTACTTCTCTTCTTTTCTCAGCTATTTTTAAGTCCTCCTCAGACAACCATTTTACCTTTTTCCATTTCTTTTTCTTGGAGATAGTCTTGATCCCCGTCTCCTGTACAATATCATGAACCTCCATCCATAGTTCATCAGGCACTTGAGAGTCCCTTGGACTGCAGGGAGATCCACCCAGACCATCCTAAAAGAAATCAGTCCTGAATACTCATTGGAAGGATTGATGTTCAAGCTGAAACTCCAATACTTTGGCCACCTGATGTGAAGAACTGACTCATTTTAAAAGATCCTGATGCTGGGAAAGATTGAAAGTGGGAGAAGAAGGGGACAACATAGGATGAGATGGTTGGATGACATCACCAACTCAATGGACATAAGTTTGAGTAAACTCTGGGAGTTGGTGATGGACAGGGAGGCCTGTTGTGCTACAGTCCATGGGGTTGCAAAAAGTTGGACATGACTGAGTGACTGAATTGAACTGAACAACAGACAACATAGAAATACAAAGGATCATAGGATATTATTAGGAGCAATTATATGCTAATAAAATGGACAACCTAGTGGAAATGGACAGATGCTTAGAAAAGTTCAATCTCCAAAGATTGAACCAGGAAGAAATAGAAATTATGAACAAGCTAATTACAAAAACTGAAATTGAAATTGTGATAAAAAATCTTCCAAAAAACAAAAGCCCAGGGTCAGATGGCTTCACAGGAGAATTCTATCAAATGTTTAGAGATGAGGTTGCCTACTATTCTGAAACTCTTGAAAAAAAATTTCAGAGGATATAACACTTCCAAACTAATTTTATGAGGCCATGATCACCCTGATACCAAAACCAGGCAAGAAAACCCCCCCAAAAAGAAAATTACAGCCAATATCAATGATAAACATAGATGCAAAAATCCTTAAAAAAATTTTAGCAATCAGAATTCAAGAACACGTTAGGAAGCTAACACAATGATCAAGTCAAGTTTATTACAGGGATGCAAGGATTCTACAATATATACAAATCAATCAATGTGATACACTCAATTAAATTGAATGATAAAAACCATATGATCATCTCCATAGATTCAGAAAAAGCCTTTGACAAAATTCAGCACCCATAAAAATGCTTCAAAAATGGGCATAGAAGGGACCTACCTCAACACTGTTAAGACCATATATCATAAGTCCATAGCAAACATTATTCTCAATGGTGAAAAACAAAAAGCATTCACTCTAATATCAGGAACAAGACAAGGGTGTCCACTTTAACCACTACTATCCAGCATAGTTTTGGAAGTCCTAGCTATGGTAATCAGAGTAGAAAAAGAAATAAAAGGAATCCATATTCAAAAAGAAGAAGTAAAACTCACTGTTTGCAGATGACATGATACTATACATAGAAAACCAAAAAGAAACTATCAGAAAATTACTAGAGCCAATCAGTGAATTTATCAGGGTTGCAGGATACAAGGTCAATACATAGAAATCACTTGCATTCCTATATGCTAACAATGAAAAATCAGAAAGAGAAATTAAGGAATCAATCCCATTCACCATTGCAACAAAGCAAAAAATACCAAGGAATAAATTGAACTAAGGAGACAAAAGAACTGTATACAGAAAATTATAAGACACTGATGAAAGAAATCCAAAATGACATAAACAGATGAATAGATATCTGATGTTCCTGGGTAGGAAAAATCCATATTGTGAAAATGGCTATACCACCAAAAGCAATCTACAGATTCAATGTGATATCTATCAAATTACCAATGGCATTTTCACAGAACTAAAACAATAATGTCACAATTCAAATGGAAACACAAAAGACCCCAAATAGCCAAAGCAGTCTTGAGAAACAAGAATGGAGCTAGAGAAATCAACCTTCCTGACTTCAGACTATACTACAAAGCTACAGTCATCAAGACAGTATGGTACTGACACAAAAACAGAAATATAGACCAATGGAACAAGATAGAGAACCCAGAGAAAAACCCACACACCTATGGGTACATTATTTTTGACAAAGGAGGCAAGAATATACAATGGGGTAAAGATAGCCTCTTCAATAAATGGTGCTGCAAAAACTGGACAGCTACATGTAAAAGAATGAAATTGGAACACTTCCTAATGCCATACACAAAGATAAACTCAAAATGGATTAAGGACCTAAATGTAAGACCAGAAACTATAAAATATTAGAGGAAAACATAGGCAGAACACTCGATGACATCAATCTAAGCAAGATCCTCTATTACCCACCTCCTAGATTAATGGAAATAAAAACAAAATAAACAAGTGGGACCTAATTAAACTTAAAGCTTCTGCACAGAAAAGGAAACTAAAAACAAGGTGAAAAGACATCCCTCAGAATGGGAGAAAATAATCACAAACAACTGACAAAGAATTAATTTCCAAAATATACAAGCAGTTCATACAACTGAATACCATAAAAACAAACAACCCAATGAAAAAGTGTGAAAAATACCTAAACAGACACTTCTTTAAAGAAGACATACAGAAGACTAACAAACACATGAAAAGGTGCTCAACATCACTCATTATTAGAGAAATACAAATCAAAACTACAGTTAGAAAGCACCTCACAATAATCAGAATGGCCTTCAACATAAATTCTACAAAGAATAAATGCTGGAGAAGGTGTGGAGAAATGGGAATCCTCTTGCCTTGCTCGTGGGACTTTAAATTTATACAGCCATTATGGTAAACGGTATAATGATCCCTTAAAAAAAAAAAAAACAAAAACTTGGAATTAAATCACCATATGATCCCACTACTAGACACATATCCTAAGGAAACCAAAATTGAAAAAGACACATGTATCTCAGTCAGTGATCATTGCAGTGCTATTTCCAATAGCTAGAACATGGAAGCAACTTAGATGTCCACTGATGGATGAATGAATAAAGAAGCTGTGGCACATGTATACAGTGGAGTATTCAGTTCAGTTCAGTCCCTCAGTCGTGCCTGATTCTTTGTGATCCCATGGACTGCAACACACCAGGCTTCCCTGTCCATCAACAACTCCGAGAGCTTACTCAAACTCATGTCCTCAAGTCAGTAATGCCATCCAACCGTCTCACCCTCTGTCATCCCCTTCTCCTCCTGGCTTCAATCTTTCCCAGTATCAGGGTCTTTTTGAATGAGTCAGTTCTTCTCATCAGGTGGGCAAAGTATTTCAGTTTCAGCTTCAGTCCCTCCAATGAATATTCAAGTCTAGCTTCCTTTAGGATGGACTGGTTTGAGCTCCTTTCAGTCCAAGGGATTCTCAAGTGTCTTCTCCGACACCATAGTTCAAAAGCATCACTACTTCGGTGCTCAGTCCAGCTCTCACATCCATACATGACTACTGGAAAAACCATAGCTTTGACTAGACAGACCTTTGTTGGCAATGTAATGTCTCTGCTTTTTAATATGCTGTCTAGGTTGGTCATAGGTTATCTTTCAAGGAGCAAGCGTCTTTTAATTTCATGGCTGCAGTCATCATCCCCCAAAATAAAGTCTCTCACTGTTTCCCCATCTATTTGCATGAAGTGATGGGACAAGATGCCATGATCTTTGTTTCCTGAATGTTGAGTTGTAAGCCAATGTTTTCACTTTCCTCTTTCACCATCATAAAGAGGATTTTTAGTTCCTCTTCACTTTCTGCCATGAGGGTAGTGTCATCTGTATATCTGAGGTTATTGATATTTCTCCCGGCAATCTTGATACCAGGTTGTGCTTCATCCAGCCCAGTATTTCTCATGATGTACTCTGCATATAAGTTAAATAAGCACAGTGACAACATACAGCCTTGACATACTTCTTTTCCAATTTGGAACCAGTCTGTTGTTCCATGTCCAGTTCTAATTGTTGCTTCTTGACCTGCATACAGATTTCTCAGGAGGCAGGTCAGGTGGTCTGGAGTGTTATTCAGCCATAAAAGGAAAACACTTGAGTCAGTTCTAATGAGGTTGACAAATTTAGAGCCTACTATACACAGTGAAGGAATTCAGAAAGTGAAAACAAAAAATCATGTATTGAGTTTTTTTAAAGAAACAGACTGCTTGTCATTTCTTCCTGGGAAGTCATCAGGCAGTACATTTTTACCTAATCATGGTATCTAGAGGTATGGCAGTCAAGACTCACAGAACATTCTCCCCTGACTAATTTTTCATAAAATGATATAGTGTATCTGAGATGTGTCTTTAAACAGCTGTGAAACTGCTGGGAAGCATGTTTTTGTGAACCTGTGTATTCCATATATATATATATATATATATATACATATATATATGGAATCTAGATAGATGGTACTGATTAATTTATTTACAGGGCAGCAATGGTGAAACGGAATAAACAGACCTATGGGCATGGGGAGAAAGGAGGCGGGGGAGGGTGAAATGTATGGAAAGAGTAACATAGAAACTAACAATACTATATGTAAAATAGATAGCCAATGATAATTTGCAGCAAGGTTTAGGGAAATCAAACAGAGGCTCTGTAACAATGTAGAAGAGTGGGATGGGAAGCAAGATGGGAGTGAGGTTTAGGAGAGAGGGACCATGGGATTACCTATGGCTGAATCTTGATGTTTGACAGAAAACAACAGAATTCTGTAAAGCAATCATCCTTCAATTAAACAATAAATAGACTTTTTAAAAAGACATATCTATGACACATGGTAACATTCCATGAGAAAAGATGTCAGGGGAGAGTGCTCTGTGAGTGCTGACTGCCATACCTGTTTTTACTATGATTAGGTGAAGTTGTACTGCCAGATGACTTTGCAGCCTGAAGTCAGATGCATACTTTTTATTTCAGAAAGCTCAATATTATGACCAAATCATTTGTTTTAATACAAAGAAAAATGATCCAGTGTGTTTTCCCAGCAAGTGTAAGTCTGCAAATATTTCACTAGTGGAAAATACTTCCTTTCACAAGAGACCCCAATTCCCAGGTTCATAAAACCATGATTCCCTGCAGTTTCAGAGCTCTGTAAAGATACTCCTTGGGCATAATGTGCCATTTCATGCAAAAAGAGGTCAGGGGATACTGTTCTGGGAGTGTTGACTGGTACCCCTCTGGTTACCCTGATAAGTGAGTCTGTACCATCTTATTACTTTCCAGCAAGAAGTGGCAGGAGCCTGTTTCTTCCCGAACACTCAAAAACTAGACCAAAGCTGTTGCTGTAATGAAGAGAGAAATGAACCAGTGTGATCTTTTGGCAAATTTAAGGCTGCAACTATCCAGCTTTCACTGGGAGAATATAATTTTTTTGCCATCAGGCCCCAATTCCCAGTTACACAAAAACATGTTTCCCAACAGGTTTATAGCTGTGTAAAGACACACCCAGGACACACTGTACCATTTAATGAGAAAAGTCAGGAGAGGGGTGTTTTGTGAGTATTGACTGCCATACCTCTCAGTTCAGTTCAGTTCAGGCACTCAGTCGTGTCCGACTCTTTGCGACCCCATGAATCACAGCACACCAGGCCTTCCTGTCCATCACAAACTCCCGGAGTTTACTCAAACTCATGCCCATCGAGTCAGTGATGCCATCCAGCCATCTCATCCTCTGTCATCCCCTTCTCCTCCTGCCCCCAATCCCTCCAAGCATCAGGGTCTTTTCCAATGGGTCAACTCTTCGCATGAGGTGGCCAAAGTATTGGAGTTTCAGCTTCAGCATCAGTCCTTCCAATGAACACCCAGGACTTATCTCCTTTAGGATGGACTGGTTGAATCTTTTTGCAGTCCTAGGGACTCTCAAGCTACTCTATACCATACCTCTAGCTACTCTATACCATACCTCTAGCTACTATATACCATACCTCTAGCTACTCTAATTAGGTGAAAATGTACTGTCGTATGGAGAAGGCAATGGCACCCCACTCTAGTACTCTTGCCTGGAAAGTCCCATGGATGGAGGAGCCTGGTGGGCTGCAATCCATGGGGTCGCTAGGAGTCGGACATGACTGAGCGTCTTCACTTTCACTTTTCACTTTCATGCATTGGAGAAGGAAATGGCAACCCACTCCAATGTTCTTGCCTGGAGAATCCCAGGGACGGGGGAGCCTCGTGGGCTGCCTCTCTGGGGTTGCACAGAGTCGGACACGACACAAGTGACTTAGCAGCAGCAGCAGTACTGTCATATGATTTCCCAGCAAATTTCCGTGCAGTTTCAGAGCTGTGTAAACGCAATCCTGGGACACAATGTACCATTCCATGAGAAAAGAAGTCAGAAGAGTGTGTTCTTTGAGTGCTGATTGCCATATCTGTTGTTTAACTGATTAGGTGATTTTGTATTCTCTGATGACTTCCCAGCAAGAAGTGGCAAGCAGCCTGTTTCTTTCAGAAAACTTGACCAAAACTATTGCTGTAATGAAGATAGAAATGAATGTGTGTGTTTTTCTGGCAGGTCTGGGGCTGCAATTGAGCTTCCAAAGGTGGAAAATATTGCTTTTACCATAAGGTCCCAATTCCCATGTTCACAAAAGCATGTTTCCTGGCTGCCTCAGAGTTGTGCAAAGACACACTTAGGATACACTGTACCATTTTATGAGAAAATTAGTCAGGGAAGAGTGTTCTTTGACTGTTGACTGCCATATCTCTAGTTACCTTGATTTGGTGAAACTGTCGTGTCAGATGACTTTCCAACAAGAAATGGCAAGCAGCCTATTTCTTTCAGCAAACTCAAAAACTTGACCAAAACTGTGGTAATGAAGAGTAAAATGAACCAGTGGGTTTTTTTCTGGCAAGTATGAAGCTGTAATTATCCAGCTTCCACAGGTGGAAAATATAGCTTTTACAAAAAGGGCCCAATTTGCAGGTTCAAAAAGGCATGTTTCCTGGCTGTTTAAGAAATGTGTGAAGACACATCTTCAACACAGTATACCATTCCATGAGGAAAGGTGTCAGAGGAGAGTGTTCTGCGAGTGTTGACTGCTATACTTGTTTTTACACTGATTAGGTGAATCTGTACAGTCAGCTGGCTTCCCAGAATGAAGTTGAAAGCATCCTTTTTATTTCAGAATACTCAAAATCATTACCAAAGCTGTTGTTGTAATGAAGAGAAAAATGAACCAGTGTGTTTTTCTGGTAAGTTTAAGGCTGCAACTATTCAGGTTTCACTGGAGAGAACTACTTTTTTTTCCCATCAGACCCCAATACACAGGTTCACAAAAACATGCTTCCCAGCAGTTTCACAGCTGTTTGAAGACACATCTCGGATACACTATATCATTTTATGAAAAATTAGTCAGGGGAGAATGTTCTGTGAGTCTTGACTGCCATACCTCTAGATACCATGATTAGGTAAAAATGTACTGCCTGATGACTTCCCAGGAAGAAATGGCAAGCAGTCTGTTTCTTTAAAAAAACTCAAAAACTTGACCAAAGCTGTTGTAATGGAAAGAAAAGTGCACCAGTGCTTTTTATTTCTGGCAAGTTTTAGGCTGCAACTATCCAAGTTTCTCAGTTTGGAAATACTTGTTTTGGCATCAGGCCCCAATTTCCAGGTTCGCAAAAGCCAAGTTTCCCTACAATTTCAGAGCTTTGTAAAGATATACCTAGAAAATACAGTACCATTCAATGAGAAAAGAAGTTAGGGTGAGTGTTCTTTGAAAGCTGACTGCCATAATTGTTGTTTTCTGAACAGGTGAAATGGTACTATCAGGTGATTTCCCAGCAAGAAGTAACAAGAAGCCTGTTTCTTTCAAAAATGCAAAAATTTGACCAAAGTTGTTATTGAAATAAAGAAAAAAAGAAACCAGTGTGTTTTTCTGGAAAGTTTAATGCTGCAAGTATTCATATTTCACTGTGGGAAAATACTTCTTTTACCATCAGGTCCCAATTCCCAGGTTCACAAAAACATGTTTCCCTGCAATTTCAGACTGTGTAAAGACACTCCTAGGACATTTGAACCATTCCATGAGAAAACATGTCAGAAGAGTGTGTTCTGTCAGTGTTGACTACCATTTCAGTTGTTACTCTGAATAGGTGGAATTGTACTGTTAGATGACTTCCCAGAAGAAGTGGCAAGCAGCCTGTTGCTTTCAGATAACTCAAAAACTTGACCAAGTCTGTTATAATGAAGAGGAAAATGAGCCACTGTGTTTTTCTGGCTGGTTTCAGGCTGCAACTATCTAGCATTCACAATCAGAAAATTCTTCTTTTTCAATCTGACCCCAATTCCCAGGTTCAAAAAAACAAATTTCCCTACATTTTCAAAGCTTTGTAAAGACACACCAAGGAAACACTAAACCATTTCATGTGAAAAGAGATCAGGTGAGAGTATTCTTTGAGTGCTGACTGCCATAATTGTTGTGGTCCTGATTAGGTGAATCAGTACTGTCAGATGACTTCCCAGCAAGAAGTGGGGAAAACAGCTGGTTTGTTTCAGAAAACTAAAAACTTGACCAAAGCAGTTGTTGTAATGTAGAGAAAAATCAAACTGTGTTTTTCTATCAGGCTTAAGACTGCAATCGTCCATATTCCATAGTTGAAAAATATAATTTTATCAAAAGTCCCAATTCCCAGGATCACAAAAAATGTTCTACTTATTTCGGAGTTGTATAACAACACTTCTAGAATACACTATACCATTCCGTGAGATAGCATATCAAGGGAGAGTTTCTGTGAGTGTTGACTGCCATAACTGTTGTTACTCTGATTAGGTGAAACTATAGTGTCAGATGATTCCAGAAAGAAATTAAAAACATCCTTTTGATTTCAGAAAACTCAAAAATATGACCAAAGAAGTTTTTGTAATGAATAGAAAAATGAACCAGTGAGTTTAGTTTGTTGTTGTTGTTGTTGTTGTTGTTGTTGTTTGTTTGACAAGTTTAAGGCTGTACCTCTCCAGCTTTCACTTGGGAGAAAAGCTGTTTTGCCTTCACTCCCCAATTCTCAGGTTTAGAAAAACATATTTCCCTGCAATATCAGAGCTTCAAGAAACACTCCTAGGACACACTGTACCATTCCAGGAAAAAAAGTTGTCAGAGGAGAGTGTTATGTGACTGTTGACTGCCATATCTGTTGTTACTCTAAGTAGGTTAAATGGTACTGACAGTAACTATCCAAGAATTAGGAAGTAACCTGTTTCAGAAAACTCAAAAACTTTACCAAAGCTGTTGTAATGAAGAGAACAATAAACCAGTGTGATTTTGCGGCCAGTTTGAGGCTGCAAATATCCAGCTTTAATAGGTGGAAAATACTGATTTTACCAAAAGGGCCCAAATGCAAGGTTCACAAAAGCAGGTTTTCTGGCTCTTTCAGAGTTATGTGAAGACACAGCTAGGACACACTTTATCATTTCATGAGAAAACATGTTAGGGGAGAGTGTTCTTTGAGTGTTGACTGCCATACCAGTGTTACTTTGATTAGGTGAAACTACACTGTCAGATAACTTCTCAGCAAGAAGTCAGAAGCATCTTTTTTTCCCACTATATTTATTTTTAATTGAAGAATAATTGGTTTACAGAATTTTTCTGTTTTCTGTCAAACATCAACAAGAATCAGTCATAGGTACTCCCATGTTCCCTCCCTCCCATCCCTCCCCATTCAACCCTTCTAGATTGCCACAGACAACCTGCCTGAGTTCCCTGAGTCATAGAACAAATTCTCGTTGGGTATCTATTTTACATGTGGTGTTGTAAGTTTCCATATTACTCTCTCCATACATCTCATGCTCTCCCTTTCCCCATCCCCATGTCCATAAGTCTGTTCTCTATGTCTATTTCTTCATTGCTGCACTGCAAATGAATTCATTAGTACCATCTTTCTAGATTTCCATATATATGCATCAGTATACAATATTTATACTTTCCTTTCTGACTTACTTCACTCTGTATATTAGGCTCTAGGTTCATCCACCTCATTAGAACTGACTCAAATGTGTTCCTTTTTATGGCTAAGTAACATTCCATTTTATATATGTACCACAGCTTCTTTATCCATTCATTTGTCAATGGACATCTAGGTTACTTCCATGTTCTAGCTATTGTAAATAGCACTGCAATGAACATTGGGGTATATGTGTCTTTTTCAATTTTGGTTTCCTCAGGGTATATGCCTAGGAGTGGGATTGCTCAGTCATATGGTGGTTTTATTCATAGTTTTATAAGGAATCTCCATACCATCTTCCATAGTGGCTGTATCAAATTACATTCCCACCAGCAATGCAAGAAGGTTCCCATTTCTTCACACCTCCATCATTTATTGTTTGTAGACATTTTTATGATGGGCATTCTGACTGCAATGAGATTGTATCTCATTGTAATTTTTATTTGCATTTCTCTAATAATGAGCAATGTTGAGAATCTTTTCATGTGCCTGTTAGCATCTATATGTCTTCTTTGGAGAAATTTGTGTTTAGGACTTTTGCCCACTTTTTGACTGGGTTGTTTGTTTTTCTGGTATTGAGTTTGAGAGAGTCAATTTCTATGCAGGTTGATAAGAAGTCTGAGGTCCCCGAGGAGGAGAGAGGGGTCTGAGGTTCTCGAGGAGGAGATAAGCATCTGGAATTCTCAGGGAGGAGGACAGGACAAACATATTTTTTTTTCTCTACAGTCATTAGTCTTAGTCACATAATTTTTTTTTCTTTAAGCCCAGAACTGATGATTACACAACAAACTAGTCAGTTTAAACTCTGTACTAAGGATTATATAACACCAATGTATCCTGCTTGAGGATAGTTTCTCCTTCCTGAAAACCTTCTGACTAATCCTGACATCTTAGAAAGTATATTATGGGAGTGGGTCTGGTAAAATCTTTCTCTTGTTAAGTTCTAATCCTATTATCTTAAAATATAAATTGTGGCAGTGGGTCTGGTAAAATTTTTACAACCTTGAGGCATTCTTTTGATTTATTGCAGTAACTAATTTTAAGAAGTATATAGCTCTCTTGCTAAAGACTAGCAAGGGGGGGCACTCTCTGACCCCCTTCTGATGTCTATGTCAGAAGCTTTTTCTATCGTTTTCACTATAATAAAACTTCTGCCACACAAGATCCCTGAGTGGTCAAGCCTGGTCTCTGGTCCTGAAACTAAATCTTCTTCTTTGGAGATCACAAATCTGACATTGTTCACTATAAGCTATCAAGTTGGATGAGCTGCTTGTATATTGTGGAAATTAATTATTTGTCAGGTGTTTCCTTTGCTATTATTTTCCCCCATTCTGAGGGTTGTCTTTTCACCTTGATTATAGTTTCCTTTGCTGTGCAAAAGCTTTTAAGTTTAAGCAGGTTCCACTTGTTTACTTTTGTTTTTATTTCCATTACTCTAGGAGAGGGACCATAGAAGATCTTGCTTTGATTAACATGATCGAGTGTTCTGCCTATCTTTTCGTTTAAGAGTTTTATAGTTTCTGGTCTTACATTTAGGTCTTTAATTTATTCTGAGGTTATCTTTGTGTATGGCATTAGGAAGTGCTCTAATTTCATTCTTTTGCGTATAGCTGTTCCATTTTCCTAGCACCACTTATTGAAAAGTCTATCTTTGTCCATTTGTATATTCTTGCCTCCTTTCTCATAAATAAGGTACCCATAGGAGTATAGGTTTATCTCTGGGCTTTCTATCTCGTTCTTTTTGTCTATATTTCTGATTTTGTGCCAGCACCATAGTGTCTTGATGACTACAGCTTTGTAGTATAGTCTGAAGTCAGGAAGGTTGATTCCTCCAGCTCCATTCTTCTTTCTCAAGACTGCTTTGACTATCTGGGGTCTTTTGTGTTTCCATATGAATTGTGAATTCTTTGTTCTAATTCTGTGAAAAATGTCATTGGTAATTTGATAGTAATCGCATTGAATCTGTAGATTGCATTTGGTAGTATAGTCATTTTCACAACATTGACTATTCCTACCCAGGAACATGGACTATCTCTCCATTTGTTTATGTCATCTTTGATTTCTTTCATCAGTGTCATTATTTTCCATATACAGTTCTTTTGTCTCCTTAGGTAGGTTTATTCCTAGTTTATAATTTACTTTTTGTTGCAATGATGCATGGGATTGATTGCTTAATTTCTCTTTCTGATTTTTAACTGTTAGCATATAGGAATACAGGTGATTTCTGTGTATTGACCTTGCATCCGATGGTTTTGCTAAATTCACTGATTAGTGAATAGTGAATAGCAAATTTTCCAATGGTTTCTTTTGGGTTTCTATGTACAGTATCATGTCATCAGCAAACCGTGAGAGTTTTACTTCTTTGTTTCTGATCTGTATCCATTTTTTTTTTTTCTTTTTCGTCTCTAAATGCCATAGCTAAGATTTCCAAAGCTGTTGGACAATAGTGGTGAGAGTGGATACCCTTGTCTCGGTCCTGATCTTAGGGGGAATGTTTAAGTTTTTCACCATTGAGAATAATGTTTGCTGTGAGCTTATCATATATAGTCTGTACTAAAGAATGCTCAAACTACTGCACAATTGCACTCATCTCACACGCTAGTAAAGTAATGCTCAAAATTCTCCAAGCCAGGCTTCAGCAATACGTGAACCGAGAACTTTCAGATGTTCAATCTGGTTTTAGAAAAGGCAGAGGAACCAGAGATCAAATTGCCAATATCTGCTGGATCATCGAAAATGCAAGAGAGTTCCAGAAAAACATCTATTTCTGCTTTATTGACTATGCCAAAGCCAAAGCCAAATTGATGCTTTTGAACTATGGTGTTAGAGAAGACTCTTGAGAGTTCCTTGGACTTCAAGGAGATCCAACCAGTCCATACTAAAGGAGATCAGTCCTGGGTGTTCATTGGAAGGACTGATACTGAAGCTGAAACTCCAATACTTTGGCCACCTCATGCGAAGAGTTGACTCATTGGAAAAGACCCTGATGCTGAGAGGGATTGGGGGCAGGAGGAGAAGGGGACAACAGAGGATAAGATGGCGGGATGGCATCACCGACTTGATGGGCATGAGTTTGAGTGAACTCCGGGAGTTTGTGTTGGACAGGGAGGCCTGGCTGTGCTGCGATTCATGGGGTCACAAGGAGTCGGACACGACTGAGCAACTGAACTGAACTGAACTGATGTTGAGGTAGTTTCCTTCTAACCCATTTTTTAAAGCATTTTTATGGGTGGTGAAGTATGTTAAAGCCTTTTTCTTCATCTATTGAGATGATCATATGGCTTTTATGTTTAACTTTATTATTATGTTGTATCACATTAATTGATTTGCATATATTGAAGAATCCTTGCATCCATGGAATACACCCGATTGATCATTGTGTGAGCTTTTTAATGTGTTGTTGAATTCTGTTTGCTAGAATTGTATTGAGGATTTTTGCATCTATGTTCATCATTGATATTGACCTGTAATTTTTTTTTCCTTGCCTGGTTTTGGTATCATGGTGATTGTGTCCTCATAGAATTAGTTTGGAAGTGTTATCTCTTATGCAGTTTTTTGGGAAGAGTTTCAGAAAATAGACTTTACCTTGTCTCTAAATGTTTTATGTGATTCCCCTGTGAAGCTATCTGGCTCTGGGCTTTTGTTTTTTGGGAGATTTTTGATCACAGATTCTATTGCAGTGTTTATAATTTGCTTGTTCATAATTTCTGTTTCTTTCTGGTTCAGCCTTGGGAGGTTGAACTTATCTAAGTATCTGTCCATTTTCTCTAGGTTGTCCATTTTATTAGCATATAGTGCTCGTAATATTCTCTTATGATCCTTTGTATTTCTCTGCTGTCTGTTGTAACCTCTCCTTTTTCATTTATAATTTTGTTGATTTGATTTTTCTCCTTTTTTTTCTTGATGAGTCTGGCTAGTGATTTGCCAATTTTGTTTATCATCTCAAAGAACCAGATTTTAGTTTTATTAATCTTTGCTATTGTTTTCTTCATTTCTTTTTCATTTATTTCTGCCCTGATATTTCTTTCCTTCTTCTGACCTTGGGGTCCTTTTCTTCTTCTTTATCCAGCTGCTTTTTATGTAGAGTTAGGTTGCCTATTTGAAGCATTTTTGTTTTGTTTGTTTCTTGAGGTACGATTTTATCACTATAAACTTCCCTCTGAGAACTGCTTTTGCTGAATCCCATAGGTTTTGGGTTGTTGTGTTTTCATTGTCATTTGTTTCTAGGAATCTTTTGAATTCCCTTATTTCTTGAGTAACCTCTTCATTATTTAGTAAGGTATTGTTTAATTTCCATGAGTTTGTGTTTTTTGCAGGTTTTTCCTGTAGTTGATATCTAGTCTCATAGCATTGTGGTCAGAGAAGATACTTCATATGATTTCAATTTTCTTAAACTTACTGAGGCTTGATTTGTGGCCCAAGATGTGGTCTATCCTGGAGAATGTCCCATGTGAACTTGAGAAGAAAGTGTATTCTTCTGCTTTTGGATGGAAAGTCCTGAAGATATCAATCAGGTCCATTTGGCCTAATGTTTCATTTAAGGCTTCTGTTTCTTTATTGATTCTCTTTTGATGATCTTTCCATTGGTGTAAGTGGGGTGTTAAAGCCCCCTACTGTTATTGTATTACTGTCAGTTTCCCCTCTTATGCTTGTTAGTGTCTGCCTTCTGTACTGTGGTGCTTCTATGTTTGGTGCATAAATATTTACAACTGTTACGCCTTCTTCTTGGATTAATCCTTTGGTCATTATGTAATGTCCTTCTTTGTCTCTTATAATATTTTTCATTTTAAAATATATATTGTCTGAAATAAGGTTTGCCACTCTGGCTTTCTTTTGGTTTCCATTCTCATGTTATATCTTTTTTCTGTCCTTTTACTTTCTGTCTCTATGTGTCTCTAGGTCTGAAGTAGGTCTCCTGTGGGCAGCATATGCATGGGTCTTGTTTTTGTATTCAATCAGTCTGTATCTTTTGGTTGGTGCATTTAAGGCAATTATTGATATGTATGTTCCTATTGCCATTTTCTTAATTGTTTTGGGTTTGTTTTTGTAGGCCGTTCCTTTATCTTGTATCACTGGTTATTAAGTCCCTTTAGCATTTGTTGTAAGACTGGCTTGCTGGTGCTAAATTCTCTTAAATTTTGCTTGTCTGTAAATATTTTGATTTCTCCATCAGTTTTGAATAAGATCTTTGCTAGGTATAGTAATCTTGGCTGTAGTTTTTTTTTTTTTTTTTTCTTTCAGTGCTTTAAATATATCCTGCCATTCCCTTCTGGCCTGCAGAGTTTCTGCTGAAAGATCTGCTATTAACCATATGGGTTTTCCCTTGTATGTTTCCTGTTGCTTTTCCCTTGCTGCTTTTAATAGTCTTTCTTTGTGTTTAATCTCTATTAGCTTGATTAATATGAGTGTTAATGCATTTCTTCTTTGGTTTATCCTGTAAGGTACTCTCTGCACTTCTTGGACTTGAGTGACTATTTTCTTTCCCTTGTTTGTGGAAATTTTCAACTATAATATCCTCAAATATTTTATCAGAGCCTTTCTTTTTTTCTTCTTTCTCTAGGACCTCTATAACTCAAATGTTGGTGCATTTAATATTGTTCCAATGGTTTCTGAGGCTATACTGAATTATTTTCATTCTTTTCCCTTTATTCTGCTCTTCAGCATTTATTTCCACAATTATATTTTCCAGCTCACTTATCCATCCTGCCACAGTCCTTCTCCTCTTGGTTCCTTTTAGCATATTTTTAATTTCAGTAATTACATTATTCATCTCTGTTTGCTTATTCTTTATTTCTTCTATGTCCTTGGAGAGTGTACTAACTGTGTTAATTGTTTCTCACATTTTCTCCTTTCTATTTTCAAATCTTTGGAGCATCTTTACTATCATTCTTCTGATTTTTTTTTTTTTCAGGTGGATTGCTTATTTCCTCTTCATTTATTTGGTCTTGTGAGTTTCTACCTTCTTCTTTCATTTGTGTTGTATTTCTCTCTCTCTTTTTCTTTTTCTAACCTGTTCCACTTGAGGTCTCCTTTTCTCAGGCTTTGGAGTTGTATTCCTTCTTCCTTTCAGTCTTTGCCTTTGGAGGGAAAGGTTGTTTGAGCAGTCTGTGTTCACTTCTTGTTAGGGGTGACTTGTGCCTGTGTTTTAGTGGGAGCAGATCAAGCAAACCAAGAACGTAATTACAGAAACAATGGGGGATATACTCACAATCCCACACAATTTATAACCAACATATTCTATTAAAAAGATTACATGAGATTGACTTGGTGAACAAAAGAAAGCAAAAGTGATATTGACTAAATAAGCAGAGCTAGCTAATGCTCAGTTTGGAAAACTGAGCCTGAGCTGTGTACCAACTGGGGAATATAACAAAGACGGCTAACAATTTAACTTATTTGGTGAAAAAGAAAAAGAGAAGGAAAAAAGGGAGAAGAAAAAGAGGAAAGAAGAGGAGAAGGGAAAGAAAAGAGAAAATGAAGGGGTGGAAAAGAGGGTGGAAACTAAGAGAGAGAAAAGAAAACAAAAAAGCAAATGTAAATAGGCATATTGAATAAGATTTACATATATACAGGAATAGCTACAGCTGCTAAAGAACTATAAGAAAAGTAGTCGAATATGTCAAAAACAAATTTAGAAGAATCACAAAAAGTGTGAAAAGGAAAAATGGAAAGAAAATCCTTAAAGTAAATTTTTTAACAAGAAAAACAAACAGGAAAGCTCTACAGCACCACAAAAGGCTAATGTGAAGATAGAAATGTGTAGGGGGGATATGTAGTGTGATTTATAAGAAAAAAAAAATAGTTCTCAAGATCATAGTTCTTCTTAGTTGTGGAGTCTGCCTGCATACATGGAGTCAGATTAATGTCCTGTGATGTTTTCCTGACTGGGGGAGCTTGTGCCTATGTTCTGCTTCATGGAGCTGGATCTCATGTCTCTGATGGTGAGTGCAGTGTCCAATAGTAGGTTTTGGGTTGTCTACGGTTTCAGTCTGTCTTGGGAAGTCCTGGTTTTGGCAGTGTTAGACATGTCTATTTCCATAGGCCTTTCAAAGTGGCCCTATCAGCATATCTTCACTGTCACCATCCCCCTACTTGTCCCTGGAATATTTGCCAGCACTTCTTTTTTTTTTCCATTTATTTTATTAGTTGGAGGCTAATTACTTTACAATATTGAAGTGGGTTTTGTCATACATTGACATGTATCAGCCATGGAGTTACATGTATTCCCCATCCCGATCCCCCCTCCCACCTCCCTCTCCACCCGATTCCTCTGGGTCTTCCCAGTACTTCTTTTCCCAGGTCCCATCCTACACTGCAAGCCAAAGCTTCGTAGGTAGGGACTTGTGTAGATCTTTTCTCGACATCCCAATTGTGCCCTCTGCATCACAGGGCTTGTGTGCACTTGTCTTGGCTCACTGGGCCCAACCTCCTCTATATCGTGGGTCTTGTGTTCACTTGTCTCTGCTCCAGGGGCCCTCCTTCTGCATCCTGGGGCTTGTGTACACTTGTTTTGGCTAACTAGTCTTCCCTCTATGTCATGGGGCTTGTGCATTCTTTTGGCTCCCTGGACCTGTCCTCTGTACCCCGCCTGCCCAGTTTGTGTGCACTGGAGAGATTTGTGTGCCATGCTTCTCTTGCTACCCCGGGTCACCCTCTGTACATAGAGGTTTGTGTGTGCTGGAAAAGTTTATATGCCATGTCGTTCTGGGCACTCTAGGCCCACCCTCTGCACTGTGGGGTTTCTGTGGGATTCTGTCAATTTCCTGACCCCACCGTGTGGTCGAGGCCACAGTTCATGAGCTGTTTACAGGATGAGAAGTGCAGCTTTCTTTTTTTTCTGTCCTGTAAGTCCTTGCTTTGCCCAGCTTTCTGAGATTCCACAGCTTCCCCTTGGACCTGCCTGTGAGGGAGGTTCCCAGTGCGTGGGACCTCTTCCTGTTTTAGGACTGCCTCCTTCCTTTGGGGCACAAGCTCCAGTCCAGAAATTCTCTGTCTTTTCCCTTTTTATGTCTCCATCCACTTTCCTACTCATTCCAGGGAGCTTAGCCTATCCCCTGGAGGCATGGGATCTTCTGCTGTCACCTAGAGGCTGTTTTGTAAGAGTCATTCCATATCTTGATGAGCCTTTGACATATTTGTGAGCTGGCTGGCAATCTCCCCATCTTACTCCTCCACCATCTTCTTTAGTTTGTTTGTTTGTTTGTTTTAATATTTAGTTTTAGGCTGGCTCTTTCACTCTCCTCCTTTACCCTCATCAAGAGGCTCTTTAGTTCCTCTTCACTTTGGGCCATTAGAGTGGTATCATCTGCATATCTGAGGTTGCTGATGTTTCTTCTACCTATCTTGATTCCAACTTGAAACTCATCCAGCCTGGCATTTCTCATTATGTGCTCAGTGTATAGATGAAACAAACGGGATGACAACAGACAGCCCTGTCGTACTCCTTTCTCAATTTTGAGCCAATAAGTTGTTCCATATGGGGTTCTGACTGTAGCTTCTTGACCCATATACAGGTTTCTCAGGAGACAGGTAAGATGGTCTGATATTCCCCTCTCTATAAGACCTTTCCACAGTTTGTTATGATCCACACAGTCAAAGGCTTTCACATAGTCGATGAAACAGAGATAGATGTTGTTTTTTGTCTTGTTTTGTTTTTCCCCCCTGGAATTCTCTAGCTTTCTCTATGATCCAGTGAATGTTGAGAATTTGATCTCTGGTTCCTTTTCTAAACCCAGCTTGGACATCTAGAAGATTTTGGTTCACACAATGCTGAAGCCAAGCATGCAGGGTTTTAAGCATGACCTTACTAGCATGGGAGATGAGTGCAATTATCTGATGGCTAGCACATTCTTCAGTAGTACCCTTCTTGGGAATTGGGATGAGAATTGACCTTTTCCAGTCTCGTGGCCACTGCTGGTGTTAAAGATTTGCTGACATATTGAATGCAAACAACTTGATGGCATCACCCTTTAGGGTTTTGAATAGTTCTACTGGAATTCCATTGTATCCACTAACTTTGTTAACAGCAGTGCTTCCTAAGGCCCAGTTGACTTTGCTCTCCAGAATGTCTGGCTCTGGGTGGCTGACCACACGATCATAGAAATCTGATTCATTTGGATCTTTTTTTGTACAGTAAACCTGGAAGATAGAATGATTGAAATAACTGAAGCAGAGAAGAATCAAGAAAAAAGAATGAAAAGAAATTAGGACATTCTCAGAGACATCTGAGACAACATTACACACACCAACATATAAATTATAGGTGTCCCAGAACAACAAGAAAAAAAGAAAGAGTATGAGAAAAAAAATCTGAGGAGATTATAGTCAAAAACTTTCCTAAGTTTTTGGGGAAAGGAAAGAGTGACCCAAGTCCATGAAATCCATAGAGTCCCACATAGGATAAATCCTAAGAGAAACACACTGAGACACATGTTAATCACACTAACAAAAAATAATCAGAAAGAAGAAATATGAAAAGCAGCAAGGAAGAAGCAACAAATAACATAAAAGGAAATATTGATAAAGTTAACAGTTGATCTTTTAGCAGAAACTCTGCAGGTCAGAAGGGAGTGGCAAGATATACTTAAATTGATGAATGAAAAAATTAAAAAAACCCTACAACCAAGATTATTCTACTCTCAAAGGTTCTCATTCAGATTTGACAGAGAAAGCAAACACTTTTACAGGCAAGCTAAAGTTAAGAGAATTCTGCACCAGTAAACTAACTTTAAAACAAACGCTAAAGGAACCTCAGAAGACAGGAAACACAAGAGAAAGAAAAGACCTTTAAAAAATGAAACAATGAAGTAAGTGGTAATGGGATCATACCTATCATTAATTATCTTAAATGTAAATGGACTAAAGACTCCAATCAAAAGCCACAGGCTGGATGAATGGGTACAAAACAAGATCCATGTATATGCTGGCTGTAAGCGACACACTTCAGATCTAGGGGCACATACAGACTAAAAGTTAAAGGCTGTAAAAATATTTCATGCAAATGGAAATAAACAGAAAGTAGGAGTAGAAATATTCACTTTGGGTAAAATAAACTTTAAAATAAATACTATTACAAGCAACAAGGAAGGAGACTACATAATAATCAAAGAATCAATCCCAGAGGAAGATATAACAACTATAAATACATATGGACTCAACATAAGAACACCTCAATACATAAGGCAAGTGCTATCAACCATAAAAGGGGAAATTGTGAGTAAAACAATAATAATGGGGGACTTTAACATGTCATTCACACCAAATGACAGATCATTCAGACAAAAAATAATCAATAAAGAAACAAAAGCCTTAAATGACACATTAGACAGATTCACCTAATTGATACCTACAGGGCATTCCATTCTGAAGCAGCAAATACAGTTGTTTTCTCAAACACACACAGAACATTCTCCAGGAGAGACTGCATCTTGGGTCACAAATCAAGCCTTTCTAACATAAAAGATGCCTCCTCCTTGAAAGAAAAGCTATGACAAAGCTAGACAGTGTATTAAAAAGCAGAGACATCACTTTGCTGTCAAAGGTCCATACAGTCTAAGCTATGTTTTTTCCAATAGTCATGTACAGATGTGAAAGTTGGACCATAAAGAAGACCAACAGCTGAAGAATTGATAACTTTGAATTGTAGTGCTGGAGAAGACTCTTGAGAGCAAGAGTCAGCAAGATCAAATCAGTCAATCCTTAAGGAAATCAAGCCTGAATATTCATTGGAAAGACTGATGCTGAAGCTGAAGCTCCAGTATTTTGGCCACCTTATGCAAAGAGCTGACTCATTGGAAAAGACCCTGATGTTGGGAAAGATTGAGGGTAGGAGGAGAAGGGGGCAGCAGAGGATGAGATGGTTGGATGGCCTCATTGACTCAATGGATATGAGTTTGAGCAAACTCCGGGAGATAGTGAAGGACAGAGATACCTGGCATGCTGCAGTACATGGGTTTGCAAAGAATTGGATATGAATGAGTCACTGAAGAACAGCAACAGACATTATTTTTATGACAACAAAACTATGAGATTAAATATCAATTACTAGAAAAATAATTGTAAAAAATACAAACAAATGGAAGTCAAACAATATACTTGTAAATGAACAAGAGGTCAATGAATAAATCAAGGAGGAAAAATAATACCTAGAAACAAATGATACTACACTACAATCCAAAATATATGCATATTAAGTTGTTTCAGGCATGTCCAGCTCTTTGCAACACTATGGACTATATCCTGCTAGGCTCCTCTGTCCATGGGATTTTCCAAGCAAGAATACTGGAGTGGGTTGTCATGCCCTCCTCTAGGGGATCTGGGATGCAGCAAAACTAGTGCTAACAAGGAAGTTTATAGCAATACAAGCCTACTTCAAGAAATGAGAAACCATCAAATTAAAAACCTGAGCTATCATTTCACACTGGTCAGAATGGCCATTATGAAAAAGTCTATAAACAATAAGTGTTGGAAAGGATGTGGAGAAAAGAGAACCCTCTTACACTGTGGTGAGGATATAAATTGATACAGCTACTATGGAAAACAGTATAGAGATGACTTTAAAAACTGGGAATAAAACTACCATATAACCCAGCAATACCACTACTGGGAATATACCCTGAAGAAACTTTAATAGAAAAAGACACATGTACTCCAGTGTTCACTGCAGCACAACTTACAATAGCCAGAAAATGGAACCAACCTAGATGTCCATCAACAGAGCATGAATGGGTAAGGAAGTTTTGCTACATGCATAAAGTGGAACATAACTCAGCCTCAAAAAGAAATGAATTTGTGTCAGTTGAAATGAGGTGAATAAACCTAGAACCTTTTATGCAGTTAAGTAAGTCAGAAAAAAGAAAAAACAAATATCATATATTAACTCATATATATGGAATCTAGACAGATAGTACTGGTGAACTTATTTGCAAGGTAAAGATGGAGATAGAGATGTAGAGAATGGACCTGTGGACACAACAGGGGAAGGAGAGTGTAGGATAAATTGAGAAAGTAGCATTGACATATGTACACTGTGACTGCTTAGTCACTAAGTTGTGCCTGACTCTTTGCAACTCCATGGAGTCTAGCCCACCAGGTTCCTCTGTCCATGGGGTTTTTCAGGCAAGAATACTGGAGTGGGTTGACATTTCTTCCTCCAGGAGATCTTCCCAACCCAAATATTAAAACTGCATCTCCCGCATCTCCTGTATTGCCAGGTGGATTATTTACCACTGAGCCACCTGGGAAGCCCTATATATATATAGACTACCATGTGTAAAATAGATAGCTAGTGGAAAGTTGCTATAACACAGTGAGCCCAGCCAGGTGCTCTCTGATGACCTAGAGGGTCAAGATTGGGGGATGGGTGGAGAGCCTCAAGAGGAAAGGGATATTATATATACATATAGTTATGAGTGATTTGTGATGTTGTATGGCAGAAACCAACACAACACTGGAAAGTAATTATAATCCAATTAAAAATAAATTTAAGAATGGGAGTGATATTATCCAAACTATACTTTTATAAGATCTCACAGTTTGCTGTAGAAAGGATGAATAGTGGCAATGCAAGGCTAAAAGTATTAACAGGGAAGAGGCTATTATATTTGTTCAGTTGAAAGGTGATAGTGGCTTGTACTTAGGTGGGGTGTAGAGTTTTTAAAAATAGATTGGTTTTGGATATATTTTTTAACATACAACTGGTAGAAATTATGTTTAGATTGGAAGTCAAAAGTGAAAGATAGGGAGGGCTGAAGGATGACTCAAGTTTCCACATTTAATAGCTTTACAGATGGTGATATTTGCTGAAATGGGATACAATTGATGAAGAGCACATTTAGTGGGAAAAAGCAGTGTTTCTCCATTAGACTTGTTATAATTTGAATTTTATATTGCATTCTAAAGATATAGTACGTTCTCAAGTCCTCTCTTAGTCTGACCTGGAATGTTTTTTCACCTATCTACTAAGTTTCTCCTCATCCTTCAAGATTCAGCTGAGGTATATTCTCTTTGATATTCCTCCTGATCCCTCCCAGTTATCTGGTTCTTCCATTTGCTTTCAGAGCACTTTAGTTATAATTGCCTTCTGTACTGGAAAATGGTATCTAACACAGTGTCTTAATTTATTTTTACAAATTGTAACAAGAGATTGGATGGAGGTATGGCCAAGGTGGCTGACTAGGAAGACCCTGATCTCACCTCCTTCAATGGGCATAATGAAATTGCAACTATTTATAGAACAACTATCTATGAGAGCAACCCCAAAAACTAGCAGAAAAGATCTGCTACAGCTAAAGATATAAATAATGAATCACAACAAGATGAGTAGGAAAGACAGCCTTTTTTAATATATAATTGGGACCCATATTCCCTGGTAGATGATCATAAAAGGAGGATAAGCACAATTGAAGTGGTTCTTCCCAAGGCCTAAGGGCATGAGCCACACAGGGCTCTCCAGCTGAACCAGTCCTGTACCAATAAGATGACCCATAGAACATTTTATTTGGAAGGCCAGTAGGACTTACCTTTGGGAGAGAAAAGGGGCTATGGGAAACGGAGACTCCACATTTAAAGGACACACACAAAATTTCACATGCTCTGATATCCAGATCAGAATAAGTAATTTAAAAGGTACCTAGGTCAGGTCTACTTACTGATTTGCAGGAACTGCTTAGAGAGGCAGGAGATTGTTGAAACTCACCCTGAAGACATTGACACTGGCAGCAGCAATTTATGGGAACTCATCATAACAAGAGGGCTTCCCTGGTGGCTTAGTTGGTAAATAATCTGCCTGTGATGCAGGAGATCTGGGTTCAATCCCTGGTTTGGAAAAATCCCCTGGAGAAGGGAATGACAACCCACTCCAGTATTCTTGCCTGGAGATCTCCATAGACAGAGGAGCCTGGTGGGCTACATTCCATGGAATTGCAAAGAGTCAGACATGACTGAGTGACTAATATACACACACATCATAACAAGAGCACACTGGTTTTGGTAAGTACCATTTTGGAATCCTCCCTGTTGCTTGCTAGTGCTGGATCCTAGCCCTGCCCTCCAGCCATTTGGCACCAGGTCTGGGGCACTCTAGGTCAGGCAGCTAGCTGAGTAGCAACCCAGGCCTACTCACCAGCAGGTCAGCTTCTGTAGGATCCTCAACATCAAGCCTTTCCAGAATTGGACTCACCCACCAGAGGACCCAGGAATGACCCCCTCCCCCACCAGTGGGTCATTACTATACCTGGAACCCAGCATCATCCACCAGGGAATGGGCACAAGCCACAGGATCCTCTGAGTCCTGGCATCACCCAGCAGTAGGACAACGTCAGCTCCAGAAGCTCTAGGTCCCATAGCAGGAGACCTCAGGATCGATTTTGCCAACCAGTATGCTGGCACTTAAACTAAAGAAAGTAGGGAAAACCACTAGACCATTCAGGTATGACCTAAATCAAATCCCTTATGACTATACAATGGGGACTAGTCCCCAAATAGATTTAAGGGACTAGATTTGATAGACAGAGTGCCTGATGAACTACGGACGGAGGTTCGTGACATTGTACAGGAGACAGGGATCAAGACCATCCCCATGGAAAAGAAATGCAAAAAAGCAAAATGGCTGTCTGAGGAGACCTTACAAAGAACCGTGAAAAGAAAAGAAGCAAAAAACAAAGGAGAAAAGGAAAGATATTCCCATTTGAATGCAGAGTTCCAAATAATAGCCAGGAGAGATAAGAAAGCCTTCCTCTGTGATCAATGCAAAGAAATAGAGGAAAACAATAGAATGGGAAAGACTAGAGATCTCTTCAAGAAAATTAGAGATATCAAGGGAACATTTCAAGCAAATATGTGTTTGATAAAGGACAGAAATGGTATGGACCTAACAGAAGCAGAAAATATTAAGAAGATGTGGCAAGAATACAAAGAACTGTACAAAAAAGATCTTCATGACACATATAATCACAATGGTGTGATCACTCACGTAGAGCCAGACATCCTGAAATGTGAAGTCAAGTGGGCCTTAGAAAGCAACACTATGAACAAAGCTAGTGGAGGTGATGGAATTCCAGTTGAGCTATTTTAAATCCTGAAAGATGATGCTGTGAAAGTGCTGCACTCAATATGCCAGCAAATTTGGAAAACTCAGCAGTGGTCACAGGACTGGAAAAGGTCCGTTTTCATTCCAATCCCTAAGAAAGGCAATCCCAAAGAATGCTCAAACTACTGCACAATTGCACTCATCTCACACGCTAGTAAAGTAATGCTCCAAATTCTCCAAGCCAGGTTTCAGCAATATGTGAACTGAGAACTTCCAGATGTTCAAGCTGCTTTTAGAAAAGGCAGAGGAACCAGAGATCAAATTGCAAATATCCCCTGGATCATCGAAAAAGAAAGAGAGTTCCAGAAAAACATCTATTTCTGCTTTATTGACTACACCAAAGCCTTTGACTGTGTGGATCACAATAAACTGTGGAAAATTCTGAAAGAGAGGGAATACCAGACCACCTGACCTGCCTCTTGAGAAACCTGTATGCAGGTCAGGAAGCAACACTTAGAACTGGACATGGAGCAACAGACTGGTTCCAAACAGGAAAAGGAGTACATCAAGGCTGTATATTGTCACCCTGCTTATTTAACTTATATGCAGAGTACATCATGAGAAACGCTGGGCTGGAAGAAGCACAAGCTGGAATCAAGATTGCCGGGAGAAATATCAATAACCTCAAATATGCAGATGACACCACCCTTATGGCAGAAAGTGCAGATGAACTAAAGAGCCTCTTGATGAAAGTGAAAGAGGAGAGTGAAAAAGTTGACTTAATGCTCAACATTCAGAAAACTAAGATCATGGCATCTGGTCCCATCACTTCATGGCAAATAGATGGGGAGACAGTGCAAACAGTGTCAGACTTTGTTTTTGGGAGCTACAAAATCACTGCAGATGGTGACTGCAGCCGTGAAATTAAAAGACGTTTACTCCTTGGAAGGAAAGTTATGACCAACCTAGATAGCATATTGAAAATCATAGACATTACTTTGCCAACAAAGGTCCATCTAGTCAAGGCTATGGTTTTTCCAGTGATCATGTATGGATATGAGAGTTGGACTGTGAAGAAAGCTGAGCGCCGAAAAATTGATGCTTTTGAACTGTGGTGTTGGAGAAGACTCTTGAGAGTCCCTTGGCCTGCATGGAGATCCAACCAGTCTATCCTAAAGGAAATCAGTCATGGGTGTTCATTGGAAGGACTGATGCTGAAGCTGAAACTCCAATACTTTGGCCACCTCATGTGAAGAGTTGACTCATTGGAAAAGACCCCGATGCTGGCAAGGATTGGGGGCAGGAGAAGAAGGGGACAACAGAGGATAAGATGGCTGGATGGCATCACCGACTTGATGGGCATGAGTTTGAGTAAACTCCGGGAGTTGGTGATGGACAGGGAGGCCTGGCATGCTGCGATTCATGGGGTCACAAAGAGTCGGACACAACTGAGTGACTGAACTGAACTGAATGCTGGTACTAAACTTGGCACCAGGCCTCACCCACCAGCAGGCAGGCACTATCCCTTGGATCAATAAGGCCCTGCAGGCAGCTGTGATAAGACACAGTGTAATCACCAGTAGCCTGGCACCAGCCCAAGGATTCCCTGGTACCTCGCCCTATCCATCTACCTATACCAACTCCAGGACTACCAGGACCCTGCAGAGAGTGACTTAAATCCCTAGCTCCATCCACCAGTGTGTTATCATTTGCGCTGGGTCATCATGGGCCTTGGAACTGGACACCAGTGGGCCAACACCATCTCTAGGAACCCCTGGCTTTAGCCAGGGACCCGAGACTGCAGTCTGAAAGTCAGTTGACCAGCACTAGACCCAGGATCTAGCTTCACTACTTGTGTATGAGCACCAGCCCTGGGACTTCAGCAGGCCTTCATCTAGCTGTGTCAATATCCATCCCATTCTCTAGCAGACCAATAGTACCCAGGATATCCTGGGCCTGGCCCTACCCAGCAGCCAATCAACATTTTTTCTGGGATTCGTGACACCAGAGTCAGCCATCCTGGGGCCTGGCCATACACACTAGCGGACCAGCACTAGCTCTGAGATCCTCCTGGGGCTTAGTAGCCAGTTACCCTGTGACATGGCCACAACCTGTCTGTGGCTCAGTGTCAAGACCTGGACCCCCTGACTGTGAACAGAGCCATACCAGGACATGGCCTTGTCCACAAGTGGCTCAAAGACCCTGCACAAGACAGTGTCTGGCAACCAACTGGACAAGAGAAGAGTCCTACCTACCAGTGTCTTCACAGTAATCAGACCCACCACAACAGGACACACACAGCCCACAGAGAGGACACCCATAAAATACATTTTCTTTTCTCATTTAAGTTGTGATTTTCCTGGCTCTTGGTATCATGGACCTCTGAACCATATTAAAACAATCTATTTTATGAGGCAATAACCCTGTTTGTGTTTAGCACAAGTACTGGCATGATTTTGTGTTAAAATGGCTATGCAACTTTCAGAGACTTTGCTTTGCTTTTCTATTTTGCTTGGTTTCTCTGGTGTCACTAAGGCTCCTGTTGATCTCTGCCAGAGCTACTTATAGTCTCTGAATAGGAAAAGGGATTCTACATCTTTCAGGCACAAAGAGTACTTCTTGGGCTGAAACTTGCTATGTTGAGATTCCCCTTACTGTTTCTTTCCCATGTCTAATTGGAGGAGGGGAGTCTCTGGCCAATAGAGATGAAGAGCAATTTCCAAGACTACTTGACTTAAGCAAGGCTCCTCCCCAGTCCCTCATTCCAGAGTCCCCAAATCCATCTGGGGTTGTCACTAGAATTTTTTTTTTTTTTTGGGGGGCTGCAAAGATGCCCTGTTACTGTACTTCTCTGTTCTCCTCCAGGCTGCCTTCTTCTTTTCTATCTTTTTTAGTCCTTATATCATTGGTTTTTTTTTTTATTTCCAGTGTTTATTTATCACCAGAGAGAGATGTCTATGGTAGCTCATCTAAACTGGAAGTCCAATTTATGCTTTTCAACCATCAGTTTTCTGTGACACAGGTTCAAACCCTGGGTCGGGAAGATCCCCTAGAGGAGGGCATGACAACTCACTCCAGTATTCTTGCCTGGAGAATTTCATGGACAGAGAAGTCCAGAGGGCTTTCCATAGGTTTTCACAGAGTCAGACACAACTGAAGTGACTTAGCACACACACAGAGTGAATGTGAGGCAAGGAGGATACCACACAAGTCCAGGTAACAGATGGCTGTGCTTTAGTCTGGGGTAGTAGCAGTGGAGATAGAAACAAATGAACAAATTAAAGTTATTTTGTAGGGAAAACAAACAAGATTTACTGATGTGCAGACTTTGGGGATTTTTGACTTGAGCAATTGAATGGATGGAAGTGCCATTTAATTGTCAAAAACATCTCCTCCATCCCCACAAGGAACAAACCCACCACAAAAAAATAAAAAATGTATCCCTTTCTGAAATATATGGACTTAAGCTTATATTCCTCAATCTGGAGCAGGATTACACACTCAGAAGAAATGTATCTCCATCCCACCTATTTCTCTTTGTCTTGAAAGGTTGTTGCTGAACGATAAGACGCTGGGATTCTTGGCCTCCGGAGGAGACGAATTCAATCCAGGGCCAGAGACAAGGCTGGATCGCTCAGAGATTTTGTGTAATAAAGTTTTATTAAAGTATAAAGGAGATAGAGAAAGCTTCTGACATAGGCATCAGAAGGGGGCAGAAAGAATACCCCCCTCCTAGTCTTTAGCTGTAGGTTATATAGTCACTCACAGTCTGTTAATGAAAAGAAAAGAATGTCTTAGAATTTAGAATGGCACCAGATAATTCATCCTTGGCCATAAAACGATTGACTTGAATCTTGTAGAAGGGCAGATTACCAACAAATAGTTTCATTTACATAGATTAGGGAAAAATATCTGAGTAAGTAGGTTAGGCTGTTTGGCGGAACCAACTTGAAGATAGAGTCTGGGGTACATTAACATAGCTTAAGACAACATTTCCATAAGAAAAAGAAATGTATTGGTTAACTCAAGGTTTGAGAGTAGTTAGCTTCAGGTGAAACTAGGTGTCATGGCAACATAGCATTTTAAGAGAAACCTCCTTTTAAATTTGTATAGAGAAGAAAAAATATATCGCTGGTTTGTTTCCTCCTACTGCTTAAGAGAGATAAAAATGTCTGGCACTTGCAGCCTATTTCCTCTGTTTGGAGACCCCTGGCCTTCCTGCCTGTTACCCTCTCAGTCTCAGATTCATGACTGAGACCAAGATAACAACCTTCCAGCTGCATACAAATTACAGCTAATAATTGAGTAGAGTTCCCAGAGTGGACTGGGTTTTCAATAACCTTCATGATAATAGTACACCAACAGAGTTCTGTTAATTCCATTGATTATGCAATGGCTAAAATACCCTAATTTGATTTTATCACTAACCGTCCAAATATTCTCCCACCTTCACCCCCGATCTGTTTCTGAGATTTCCAGTAAAACCTGTCACAAAGCCACTGATCACAGTAAACCAAGATGAATGATAGACTCTGGCCTGTGTTTTACCATCTAACTTTCAACATTATTTAGCAACTCAACACCATTTCTGTGGGTTTCTACACTTAATCTTCAAAGGGTTGCTAACTTGGCAGATAAGTTTGCTGGAAAGACAGAAAGAGAGAAGTTGGATTCAATATGGATAATGAATGATGGAGATTAGTGGACTTCCCATGATACAGAAGGATGAAGCAGATATTTGGATTTAAATAGACGAAGGCTTGAATCCTCACTCAATTTTTAGCTGAATGGCCTGAGGTAAAAATCACTTTCTCTTATCATTTGCTTGCTTAAAAGTACAGGAAAAATGTCACCCTGATAGAACTAATGGAAGTCAAGTGCAATTAGGTATTAGATGCTTTGTAAAATACAAAGCACAATGCATTTCAGTTATTGTTTTCACTGTCCTGATGCTTCTCCCATTCTCTATTTGTCATGTAAAATGGTATAATGGATACCACAGTAAGAATGGGCCAGCTTATCCCATCCCTACTCTCTCTCTTTTCTGTGTTCTCTGACCAAGGTTTTAGAGAGTCTTGAAGTTGTGACAAAGGAATATTGCTTTAAATTACCAGAGGAAGGACTCTGCGACCCCATCCATGGGATTTTCCAGGCAAGAGTGTTGGAGTGGATTGCCATTTCCTTCTCCAGGGGATCTTCCCGACCCTATTAAGAGGCCCCCAAAATTGCAAGTAGATGTTTCATATCCCCAGCTACCAAAAGAGCTCACTAGATCTGTGCCCTCCTCTCCTTGCCCAGTGTAAAGGTTTGAACCTAGTTTTAGTCTTCTATTTCCCTCTGGCAACATTTCCTAGCATCTAGGATATTTGTGGCACTTATGGATTTTGAGGTCTCCTCTGGGACAGCTTCTTCACTTCCCAAACACAAACTTGAAGCATCCACAAAGGATAGGCAGACCCATTCTATGCCCACCCCTAACCACCTCCACCAGTCTCACCGAGTGCTCTCTTTCAGCAACAGTCACAACCTTCAAGAGACCACAGAGACAATCAAAATCAACAAGTTCACTCTTCTGGTGTAATAACAAGCACTTTAATATGTAGAATCTTCTGATGAAAGCATGGAGAGGAAACTCAACATTCCCTTCAGTGCAACTGTACCAAGAACTTGGAATACTAGCTTCCTGAGGAGTTTCTGTCTCCAGAGGTTGTAGCTGCTCTTGACAGCAATATTGCATTTACCCACTTAACAAAAATGGTCCACTCTCAAGAAAAGTAAAAATACAATTTGGATCTTTAAATCCTACCTTACTCATTCCCCATTACGCTATGTTCTTAGTCTTTAGATGTGGATTATTGTCACAGTTCACTTAGCCTCGGTTCAGAATAAACTTGCCTAAGTTCTGGAAAGCAGTAGCAACTTAATCTTAATGAACTTAATGAACCCTAATAAACTTAATGAACCTTACTTTTGGCATCACTTTGTGAGAAAATGTTTCCGTTTTTAGTAATTACCAGATCTTCCAATTGTCAGTGGGTGATGTAATCTAGCTGTTGAAATTTGTGATAAGAGATTCTAGGGAACTTAGCCCCAGGTGCCCAAGTGGAACAAAAAAACTAAAGAAAAAGAAAGAATACAATTTCAACACAAATAAATAAGTGAAGAAATACTCAGATGAGTTTGATTCCTTCCTCTGCTTTTTCTACAACCCATACCCTTTAAATGTATGTCAGCTGCTAGTCCATGGCCTGCTGAGAGTATATTCCAGATAGGCAGTTCCAAGATCCAGCTGTTACTGCTTGAGAGACAGAAGCTTGAAGCTGTCATCCAGGATGGACCTCCTGTTGCGCCGTAACTTTCTCTGACGATGCTGGTACCACACCACACCGCCAAGAACCAGAGCAATGAGCAGGAGAATGACACCCATGACAATCAAGACAGAAGTCAGCATCTCGATATCCTTTATAGAGATCTGCATGCCCAGCATCTTCACATTGCCTTCTCCAGTGTCTCTGGGAATTGCTACTGAAATAGAACAAGAGGAAAATGGGAACCATGGGCTGGAGAGTACTCTTAAAAGGCATATTTTATAATCAACTCTGGAAGAGAAGAAATAAGCTCATTCAAATAGGATAGAAGAACTGTTCTTAAACTTCAAAAGATCAGCCAATGATGATAGACTCAGTTACAGGGAATCAACGTAACAAAATGCCATAGTTGAGAAAATCCTTAGGAAGCACTGAAGCTCCAATGCCCCCATTGAAGGAACTAAGACTCAGAGTGAGAAGGGCCTTGACATACTTCTTAAAATATATAAAGGCTTATGATGTAGCAAAAAAAGAATTGGTTTGCATGGCTTCAGATAGTAGAACTAGTAGTAGTAGGTAGAATCTCCTGAAACGCAGTTTGACTTAGTTATCTAGCTTATCAATACTCACTTTTACAATTGGGCCATGATAAGAGCCTGCCACTGTTCTGTCTGGTCTCTTGCATGTTTGAGTCATCATAACACTGATGTCATATTGATATTTCTAGGTGAAATATCTAATTTTCTTAGTTCCTGGCATATAAACTTTTGATGATCCCCAATTAGCCCATGGAGTAAAGCTCAGACTCAAATCAGACATTCCAACTCTCACAATCAGGTTCTAACCTATCCTACTCTTAATTGCTACTCTTCAGCCACAACAACTAATTCCTTGTTCTGCAGAATAGGTGAGCCTTCTTTCAGGCTTTCAAGATTTTCTCATGCTGCTCATTCGCCTGAACAACTTTTCTTCTTCCTTGCCATTCTATCACCAGCTTAAACATTATAGGTCTCAACAAAGCTTTCTTCAATTCAGCTAGACAATTAATAATGTCCATGTCTCAGTTTAGGTTATATTCATGTAAAATATTAAAATGCACACCCCACAACTTAGGAAAAAATGATAGTCTTCTATTTGGTGTGCCCAAAGCACCTGTACTATTTGTAATCCAACAGTTTACTTGCTAGGACCAATTGACCCAAGCCACCCTCAATTCTGGATTTCTGTCTCCTCTTTTATAAAATGAGGATAGTAACTATGCTTAATTTTAATGTTTATTGTGAGGTTTGAGTTAATATTTACAAATATTCAACATAGTTCTTGGAAGATAGCAAATGCACAATGATTGATCAGTTGTTACTATTTCCCCCACCTTTAAAAATAATATATAGTATCCAGAACTACAATTATTGTTTCTGTATCTCATTCTACTTTGAATCTCCTTGAAAATAGTGATTATGTCTTATTATTTTGGTGTTTCTGGCAGTCAGCATATGTTTGATGAATGTATAATTGGATGAATCAATATTCTTACAGAACTGAGAGAAGATGTAATAAAATGAATTCAGTCAGAAGCTGGGAAACATCCTGGTCTTGAGTTCACATTCCACCACTTACTTACTTCTCTTGTGACCTTGGAAAAATCACTTTCCATCTCTCAGTTTCTCATGTAGAAAATATTGGACTTCTGTAGATCACCAGTTCTGAGGGGTTTTTCTCACTGTTCAACATTTTAAAACAAGCAAAAGCTTATGAAGATGTATGCTTGTATGTACATACTGGTATGTACAAATGTATATACAAATGCATGTACAAAACATGCATGTGTGTGTGTGTGTTAGTCACTTAGTCATGTCTGACTCTTTGTGACCCTGTGGACTGTAGCTCACCAGGCTCTTTTGTCCATGGAATTCCCTAGGCAAGTATACTGGAGTGGGTTGCCATTTCCTTCTCCAGGGGATCTTCCTGACTCAGGGATTGAACCCAGGTCTCCTACATTGTGAGCAGATTCTTTACTGTCTGAGTAACCAGGGAAGCCTGAAAATATGTATATACATACACACATATATATATATATGGCACTCTGCTTTCTCTGCTTCACCTTTCCACCCCCTAATCCCTGGAGGACATACCCTAGTTTCCTGGTTGACTGTTTATAAGATACTTAGGCAGATCATTGTTCAGTCAATAAGTTGTGTCCAACTTTTGTGACGCATAGACTGTAGCCCTCCAAGCTTCTCTGTCCATGGGGTTTTTCCAGGCAAGAGTACTTGAGTGGGTTGCCATTTTCTTCTCCAAGGGATCTTACCAGACCAAGGATTGAACCTGCATCTCCTGCACTGTCAGGCAAATTCTTTACCACTGAGTCCCCTGGGAAGCCCAGGCAGGTCATCAGGTGTTTTCCAAATAGAGCTGAAAAATTTCCAGACTGAACTGAAGATCTCTAACATCTGATCTAGACCTTCATAACTTTTTGAATATTTCTCAGTTTAGATACAAATGAGGAAGAAAGTAAAGTAATTATTTGAACCTAGCCTAGATAGGACAAGAATCTCTGTTTTCTTGAAGTGTAGAAATGGCTGGTCCCAAAAGTCAACTATTTAGTATTCCATAGATTGAATAGTATTTGTCTTAGTTTCACACTGTTCTTGTGGGGAATTCATATCTGTTCTATAGCTCCTTTATGCACAACTCAGCAAGACCTTGACTTTTCTTCCCCCTCACGCATTAGGTGAGAGGCTAAGATAGCAGCCTTCAACTGGAGATGAGGCCATTTTCCTCAATTAAAGTGGTTGGGCATGGGGGTCAGACAATAAATCTGCTGAGAGAAGCTTAACCTTAGATTTCTTGCATCTGAAGTCTTAAATAAATCTCAGGGTTCTTCCTGTTAGCATTGTGGTACAGCTTTCAGTCATGTGAAACCCATTTTCTAGAGGCACTGCACCTTTCCCTGAATGCATGACATATATAAGTACTCAATCTGTGTGTCATTCCCCTACCTTTTCCAATCTCTTCAGGGATGGTGGTGGTAGTGCTTAAGTGTTCTGGAGGGAAAAAAAAAAGAGGTTAGTCCTATTATTCTTCCTACCTATTCACAGACTTGTTATAGGAGGTTAGCACTGACTAGAGGGAACTCTCTGTGATATAGTAAGCAAAATGGAGGTGACTGGAATTAACTAGCTTGTAGTCAAAGTCAGTATTGGTATGTGGATTTGATTTTTTAACATTGATACAAATATGAACAAGTGTATAGGCTTGGAAGTCCAAAAGGTAAATCACCACTCTACCAATATTTACATATTTACTGGCACTTTATCTTCATTATTGTTATTTTTGCCACACTTTTCCAGCTTTCCTTCAGGAAGCCCCTACTCTTGGTCAAACCCATCCCTCCCTACATATTAAATCTCTCTGACTATTTCTTCCTCTTCTTGCTTTACAGGGGCTGAACTCTTCTCTGAGGACAATATTTCCTTTGCATCCTCTCAATACTATCTTGAGATTACTTATTATTCATTCCCTTTTTGCAAATATACATGTCTTTTGAGGCTCATTATTTGGCTAGAAAAAACCATAACCACTTCTTATCACTGCTACCTAGCAGTTCTCTTCATTCATGGAAGTCTTTGGTATGTGGCTCAGTCTTTATTGTCCTCAATTCCCGCTGTGGGTATTGACCTATCTAACACTCAAGTCTCACAGTTTTTTGACCTCTTAACTCCAACAAATTTTGAATATACTCTAACTCTGGTCAAATTGCCCTAATTATGCAGAACTGCTTCATCTCAAATGTCTAACAATGCTCTGCTATTCTATGTTCTAATGCTACTTACTCCATTTAACCTGTTATTTTATCCTCTCATGAAGAGCTTTAGCTCTTGGACAGTTTAATTTTTTTCCCAACTCACCAGCTTCATCCTGTTTTTCCTTCCATTCCTGGTCAACAACTCCATTGTTTATCACTTCAACTACTAACTTACCTGGACCATTATAATCATTTGCTGAAGCCCCAGTAACTATATTTTCTTTTATATATATCCTGAATGCTGGTGGAGAAACATCATACAATTGTAAATATAAGTATTCTCTTTCTTTAAGTATAAGTAAGTATTCTTTGGGTACAAATTTAAGTCTTCGAAGCTGATTGGCAGTAATTAACTTATCTTCCACCACTCAGAGTAACTTTTGCCCCCACTTCCAAGAGTGGTTATTTCAAATCTTTGTCCACTTTTCTCAAATCCCTTACCCTCCCATCTGTCTTTCACTTCATTACAGATGAAACACAGCCCATCAGACAGAAATAGTCTACCTTTCTGTCAAGCCTCTCACCCAAACCTACACATTGATCCTTTCCTCTCTCCTTTTAGTAGAAAAATGACCTTACTCCACTCTAATCTTATATTGTAGCTTTGGCTTTCATCATCTGCTTCTTCCACAGGAAGCTTTTTCCAACAATCAGTCTTTTATTCCCTATCTGCCTTCAGCTCTTCTCTCTGGTTGACCTGGTTAGCTCATATGCAACTGGAACAATATCACATACTATAGGGTGTCAAACAAGCAAAAGGCAAATAGGTAAAATTATCGACTGGCTCATTATTAAAAAGAGATATGAGCTAGTCTTGTTTATGGAAGTTCTTGATGACATGTATTGATGCAGTGTCTTATCTAGTAAATGGTCCATATTTGAGATGACCTGCCATTACACATGGAGACAGTCTATTTCTCTGGATCTATAGGATCTTGATGATACAACAACTCACCACTTGACTTTGGTTCTAAGGACTGACAGAACACACTAAAGAATTATATGTGCTTGTCTGTGAGGTAGGTAGTAGTACTACAGCAGTAGCTAGAAGACACATTCTAGCAGTATGTTACCAGAGAACAAAGTTTTCCAAAGATATAGGAAATGATAATGTACAATCATTTGTCTTCTTTCCTGGGGTTAAATGGCAGAGCTGTATTTTCTACCATGGTTGGATAGTCCTATTCGAATGCCTAAAGACATTTTCCCACTTTCTATTCATGCTGATAGAATGCCAGTGGCAAGGAGTCCCAGAATACCTACCTCAATATTAAGTGAAGTGAAAGTGAAAGTCGCTCAGTCATGTCCAACTCTTTGCGGCCCCATGGACTATACAGTCCATGGAATTCTCCAAGCCAGACTACTGGAGTGGGTAGCCCTTCCCTTCTCCAAGGGATCTTCCCAACCCAGGAATAAAAGCAAGGTCTCCCGCATTGCAGGTGGATTCTTTACCAGCTGAGCCACAAGGGAAGCCCAAGAATACTGGAGTGGGTAGCCTATCCCTTCTCCAGGGGATCTTCCAGACCCAGGAATTGAACCAGGGTCTCCTGCATTGTAGGCAGATTCTTTACCAACTGAGCTATCAGGGAAGCCCCTCTCAACATTACCAGTTTTCAAAACAGTGTGACTTTAAATAAAAAACATAAATAAATAAATAAATAAATAAAACCTCCCTAGTGTGACTTTAAATAAAAAACATAAATAAATAAATAAATAAAACCTCCCTGAATTTCTGTGGGCCCTAAGAGTTTCTATTGGGCCTCTTGGGAGGGGAATAATGATGAGTACTGGATTCAGGTTAAGAGGAGTAAGAAGTGAGACTCAACCCTTTAATGGCCCAAAGACCCAAAATTCAACACAACCTACTGTTCTATGTTCTTGGTGATGAATAAAGATTGGTAAAGAAACTACCCTGGCTATTACTTCTCTATATAACAAATATAGGAAAACTTTTTACCACCCTTGGTAGCATCTGTCTGGGATTAGTTGTAATTGAAGGCTAATTATCTCCTTTCAGCCTTTGACAGTCTCCACAAAACAAACCAATTAAGGGGTAGCTGTTGGAATTATATTTCTTCTTTTAGAAAAAAAAAATAACTCATTAACAACATTCCTTGAACTAGCTAGTACCTAATAAATTCTAAAGTAATAAGTTTACATACAAATTAAATGTGTTAAAAGGAAGCAAATCTATACTAAACATCAATGCATAGAGCCCAGTCAGTTTCAGGCTGAGTCAATTCATATGAGCTCAATAGCTGTTGAAGAAATTAGGAGGAGCATGAGCGGAGGAGCAACAAGGTTAAGAGAACACCTAGGGGATCGGTTCTGTTTTAAAACCTGGTACTTATTGGGATCAGAAGACAGATGCAAAAGACTTCTTGGGATTTTTCTGGTTCTTACAGACTAGATACAGCACTAGAAGATGGCATAGTTAGGCTTTACCTCTTTGGGACAAGACCGTAAAGATGGTCTCCATGCCAGCATGGACATGGTCAGTAACATGACAGTGAAGCAGCCATGTCCCAGGGTTGCTGGCCACCATCTCCACAACCTCAAAGGTCCCTGGAAACAAATCCACTACATCTGCCCGGTAGCTCTCTCCACTCTGCAAAAGAGATTGGTGGTGGGAGAGAAAAAGTGAAGGATATAGCAATCATCTCAGAGTTTATAGAAAGTATAAGGCTTCAGTATCCACATTAGGTAAATAGGACTCCAAGAGAGCAGCTAAAAGATTCTACCTTATCCATCTTCTCTATGAATCAACCCACACAAACTGACTCAACAGAGGAGATTCTCTCTTCCTACTTTTCTAAAAGTGACCCAAAGTAAAACCCATTCCAGCTCTCATTAGGGGGCTAACAACTAGTATAGCCATACATTTTAGCAGGTTTAAGCCTTGACCCCTAGGAAAAATCCATGTATATCCTTTAGAAATAAAACTCAGTTTGCTTTATCTTCCATGCCACCACCTTTATCATCATTTCTAAATCTTTTATGTTATTCAGTCACTAAGTTGTGTCCAACTATTTGAGACCCCACTGACTTCAGCATGCCAGGCTTCCCTGTCCTTCACTATCTCCCAGAGTTGCTCAAACTCATGTTCATTGAGTCAGTGATGCCATCCAGCCATCTCATTCTCTGTTGCTCCCCTCTCCTCCTGCCCTCAATCTTTCCCAGCATCAGGGTCTTTTCCAATGAGTCAGCTCTTCGCATCAAGTGGCCAAAGTATTGGAGCTTCAGCTTCAGCATCAGTCCTTCCAATGAATATTCAGGGTTGATTTCCTTAAGGATTAACTGGTTTGATCTCCTTACTGCCCAAGGGACTCTCAAGAGTTTTCTCCAGCACCACAGATTGAAAGCATCATTTTTCAGTGTTCAGCCTTCTTTATGGTCCAACTCTCACATCCATACATGACTACTGGAAAAACCATAGTTTTGACTATATGGACCTTTGTCAGCAAGTCCACTCGTTAATGCCTACAACTCTAACCACTTTTCCTAACACAAAATCTTCAAAACCCACATGTTGTCCAATGTAGTTCCTGAGTTGAAGTTCAGGAATGGATTAAGGACTTTTAGAGATCGTGACACACTTCTCTTAAAATTCTTGCTCTTAGGATGACTGCTCACCGGGCCTCAAGCCCCTGACTGAGATCCGATAACATTTATTCCTTCGGTCTTCTTATCCCATAAATGAGCCACTCATTTCTTCTATATCGAAGGGGAAAGATAAGGCTTGGAGGACAATGACTGACCTTGGGACACAAACCCAAACTAGATTTCTCTGCTCAATACTCCATGTACAATACCTTTCCTCTTTTAACTGATTATTATCTTGTTTCTTGCTTTTCTCTTCTTTTTAAATGAATATCAAATCACTCCTATAATCACCCCTGAGGGACTCAGCCTTCTTTCCAGCTCACCTGGTAGAGAAAACTTTCTGCATGGAAATGGACAGTGTGTAGGTCAATATCTTGTCCCATTGCCATCATGTACCAGGCCACTCGTTCTCCTTGGTACATTGTAAGGCCCATGAGGTTGGCATAGAGCTTTCCATTAATGGCTGTAAGAGAAGAAAAAGTATTTTGTATATTTCATTTCTACTTACACTGCCACTACCATAAAGATAATCCCTATCATCTCTGATGACAGCAGTATCCTCCTAGTTTCTCTCTTTTCTATTCCATTTGTCCCTCTCTAATCTATCTCCCACATTGGTACTATAAGAGTGGTCTCTCTAATAACTAGTATGACCATGTCATTCTGCTGCTTAAAATACCTTAATAGGTGCCCCCCCCCCCCCCGCACAAAAGATCAAGTCCATGACTCCTTAGACCAACAAGGTCCTTCAAAATATAGTCCCAAGCTTTCCCAGATGTGTCTAACACTATCTAACATATTTCAATTAGGGTAATTTCTTAACCATCCCCTATTTTGGTCCCTTATTCATGTTCTTTGTGTTCTTGCTCATGTTTCTGATCTTCCCTCTCAAAAATTCTTCCTTTTACTGATTTTTTCAAAGCCCATTCACACTTTCAATTCTTCTAACAATAGTTTCCTGACCTTTTTCCTCTTAGTACCCCTCATTTGCTGCATCCCCTTCCACATCTAAACTCCTCCAGTACTATCTGTATCACTCTTTGGAACTCACTAGACACTGCCTTCTACATGCATCTATCTTTTAATTTGTGGAATTTCATATCCCCAAATAGGTTGAAGGTTTTTAGTAAGCAGGAAATAAATGTATATACTATAATACTGTACTTGTATTATTCAGAACACCAAGCAGACACCTGATCCTACAATATATGTTAAAAAATACTTGTCACATTCTTGGAATTAATAATTATATTAATGCATGGGACTCCCAATCTGCTTCTTCCCAGGACACATCTCATGCTCTAAAGATAATAAACCATTCAGCACTGTGTTCATTCACACTTTTAAGAGTGTACCCAGGATACACTTGTCCACTTTTAATATTCTCATAGAGGGAAGATAATTTATACTCTTCATCCAAAAGAGGAAATAATGGAAGGAACATTTATAACCTGTCTATTTACTTTAGTCAAATTTTTTATTTGAGAAAGGAACTAAATATACTCAACTCAGCCCCATTCTGAATCTTCTCTCTCTTAGATCAGACCACAGGAAGTGATGCAAACGGATTTGTTATTCCATCATGGGGAAGATTTTGCCCCTGTAAAGAAGGAGGGCTGTTTTTTTTTTTCCTCTATGTCAATAACAGGACAGAAAATCTATCCATTGTTGGTGGAGTATTAGGAGGCCCATTTTGCTGCAAAACTAAATTCAGTTTGCAACTAGATTTCTCAGTAAGTTCACATTTGATCTTAATTAAGCATCTATGTCTCTTTCTCAATTAGCTCAGAAATCTAGAAGGGAAGTAAGGGTCTTATTTATTTTCCCTCAGACTCCAACATTACTTTTTTATCTCTAATGCCCACACTCAGAGAGTATTCAGTAAATACTTCATAGAGAGGTAGATTGATACCTGAAGAGTTGGATGAATAAACACTTAAACACCGGATGGAAATGAACATTAGCCAAACCCCTACATGAGCAAGATCTGTATCCTCATTCCATTTGGCTTTGGGCAATTTATTTCTCAGATTTGAAAGGAGCTAAAAAGTCATTCTGTAAAGTCTGTGAATCATCAGATCCAATGTGAATCACTCATATTTCCATCGAGGGGACATAGCCATAATTTGTGTGACAATGAGAGACTACTTTTGAGTTCCAGTAAAGTCACTATCAAAGCTGCAATTTACCCTCAAATCAAAGAAATATTGCACTACTACATTCCCCTGCACTTAAACTCTTCCTCTTAGTTGAGATTTTCTCTATTTTTTAAAGATACACAAATCTGTAGAACAAAGGAAGGTTTGGGTGCATAATTTCCCTCCAAAATCCATTTGAGCATCAAAAAAGTTCTTATTTGTAATATAACCCAGTATGCTGCTCTTTGAGGCTCTCTCTCCAATCCTTCCATCTGTAAATATAACCATTGTTTCAAAAATAGATTAAAAGACAAGCTGCCCTTCATTTATCTATATTAGAATCCACTGAGAAAACATATCTCAGATTCAGAGTGGCAAGGAAATAAGATAATATCGAGAAACTAAATTCAGAATTTTTAAATAGAGAGGCCCTAATAAGCCAGGGCACCAGGTACATTAAGGGTCATAAATGTCTGCCTTGCACTCTCTAACAGGTTAAAATGTGTTCATGTTACCACAGCAACTTTATAGAGTCAACTTCCTGCTTTCTGAGCACCTGATCTAACTTGAACCACATTATAGATAATACTGTAGTACTAGACATTCCTTCTAATGTGTCCCCATTCCACCTTCCTAACCTTTCAGAGATTATGTTCCCTTAGGTTGTGATGGGCCTATCAAAAATATCTCCATGAAACCAGTAAGAATTTCTTTGGAAATAGGATACGTTTCTTTCTACAGACCATGCATTTTATTGCTCTCCAAGAAAGTCTCATCCTGCAGGTTAACACGGCCTGGATCCTGGGACCCATAAGTTTTCACATTCTCCTCCAGATACCAAGACTTGTTCTCATCAAAAATCAAGAATAACAAGGCAAATTCTCGGTCCATGTCACGTCGTCCTCCGTAGGGCTCCAGGATGCCTTTTCGGCAGATGGCCAAGGGTCCCACCAGGCCACTGTACATGTCCTGAGGATAGGGAAGGAATGAACAGATGGAGTTGTTCCTGGGCAATAGGTGCTCTACAGGGAGATAGGCTGACATCCAAGCCCACTGTGTCCTCAGCGCTTTATCATAATGCCTTGTATTTATAAGAGGTTCAACTATATTATCTGAATCCATCCTCACAACCACCTTGGGGCACAGGTAAGATATGCTATCTCACCTATGATTTATCTCTGCTGGAATATTCATTGATCTCCAAACCCACCAATCACTTTCACAACCCAGTGCCTTTTCTCAGGTTGTTTCTTCTTCATTGTAATGCCCACTCCTCCACCATATCCCTTATCTTATGTTATACTACTATTCCATTTTTAAAGCTCAAAGTACATCTACTTATCATCACATTGCCTTCTCTAGTTTCCCTTTCATTCTCTCCTCCAAGCAGAATGAATCAGACTCCCATAGCACTTCCTATTAAATAGTTTTAAGTAGTTGCTAACACTACGCTATGTTTAAAATGTGTGTGTGTGTGTCTGTATATATATATATATACACACACATATATGTGTGTGTGTATATATATGTATATATGGCTTCCCGTGTAGCTCAGTCGGTAAAACATCGGCTTGCCATGCGGGAGAGACCTAGCTTTATTATATATTTTACTTATATTTTATATATTCAATGCTAATATTATGTTTATATTCATCTATTCCCCACAGCTATTATAGATCACACTCTTTTAAGATGGGAACTGAATCTTTTATTTTTATTTATTTATTTAAAAAAATTTTTTTCCATTTTTTTTATTAGTTGGAGGCTAATTACTTTACAATATTGAAGTGGGTTTTGTCATACATTGACATGAATCAGCCATGGAGTTACATGTATTCCCCATCCCGATCCCCCCTCCCACCTCCCTCTCCACCCGATTCCTCTGGGTCTTCCCAGTGCACCAGGCCCGAGCACTTGTCTCATGCATCCAACCTGGGCTGGTGATCTGTTTCACTATAGATAATATACATGTTTCGATACTGTTCTCTCAAAACATCCCACCCTCGCCTTCTCCCACAGAGTCCAAAAGTCTGTTCTGTACATCTGTGTCTCTTTTTCTGTTTTGCATATAGGGTTATCATTACCATCTTTCTAAATCCCATATATATGTGTTAGTATGCTGTAATGTTCTTTATCTTTCTGGCTTACTTCACTCTGTATAATGGGCTCCAGGTTCATCCATCTCATTAGAACTGATTCAAATGAATTCTTTTTAATGGCTGAGTAATATTCCATGGTGTATATGTACCACAGCTTCCTTATCCATTCATCTGCTGAGCCAGATGTCAGTAATCACTTATTGAGAGCCTACTTTCTCCTTTGGAGAATCTTTTATTTTTATCATCAAAAGAGCCAGGTAAAATGCCTAAAATGTAGTAGGCTCTCAATAAGTGATTACTGACATCTGGCTGTTGATGGGTGGCTACACAGATTAGCTTTTTCCAGATGAGAAATGAATGAGACAGAATGACTTGCCCCAAATCAATCCAAAGATAAGACAGAACCAAATTTGGGCTAGAAACCCAATCTCTTGACAACCAATTCTAAGTTCCTAAAGTCATAACATACTGCCTTATACTATCCAAGAAGAAACAAGGAAGAAAATCCTCAGAACAAACATGGGTGCTACCTAATCATTTTATCTCTCCTTCTACCTATTAAAATAAGCTCGGGATTTGAGGAATTTCCTCCAGTCCCTGGACTTCAGTACTAGGCTCTTTACCACATCTGTTTAATAGCTTCTTTTTGCTATGCAGTCTGCCCATTTCTGAGACATCTCCAAGAAGCCAATATTGTCTTTACCTTGATGGGATCCACTGCAGAATAGTATATCCAAGAAACACAAGCAGAATCATTGAGACCAGGGCCAGATCTCTCTGGAATGTTCCATTGGTAAGTGAGAACCTCACCTAGAAAGGATAACAGAAATCTCCAGTTGGACCAGGTAAGAAATGTCTCCCAGTTCCCAGGTATCCCTAAAAGACTGTGACAGGTGAGTCCCAGTACTTCAAGATATTTCTCCATCATTTCAATACCAGTATTCATTTTATTTTTGTGACTTTATTTTTCCCCCTCCTGGGATACCCTCAGCTTCTCTTTTACTGTCCTTGTCTTTAAAGATCCAGGTCCAATCTTCTAGTAAGGCAGCTCTGCTACTGTTCTCCCTGTTTATCATGTCCTTCCTTCTTTAACTCTGTTCTGATCTCCTTTTCCTGCTGATGCTTCCTAAATGCAGCTGTTCAAGGTTCTGTCTCTAGTCCTCTTCTCCTATTTTTCCATATGCTCCCCATGGAAGCTTTCAGCCATCTTTCTGATGTCAGTTTTAATTTCTGTGTACTGATGACTCAAATAGTTAGCCAGATCTTTCTTGTCATTAAGCTGTAATCCAAAACTTTCAATCATATACTGGAATTTTTTATTTATGTATTTAATGGGATTAACAGAAATGAACTACCATGTATAAAATAGGTGAGCTACAACAATATACTGTATAGCACAAGGAATCATAATTATGTAATAATACCATACAATGGAGAATAATATGCAAAACACTGAATCACAATGCTGCATATATGAAGTTAACATAATTTTGTAAATCAAAGTTACTGGATGTCTTTTGAAAGTTGACCTGACAACACATAAAAAACTAAAATTGTTATGAATTCACCTTCCTCCTTTGGAAAAAAAAAATGCTATTACTCAGTCTGTACTCCCAGTATCTAGTGATGACATAAAAATCTTCCTAATTACCCAGATTCAAAAATTGAGTTTACTTTGAGTTTACTTTACCCACTCTCATGCATTTAAAATCCAACTAAATGACAAGTCTTACTGATTGAACCTCTACATTATATTTTATAACCATATTCTCTTCCTTCCAATTCCTGATATTTTCGCTCCAGTTTAGATGCTTATTTTAAAGACTGGACTAATACAAAACTTCCTAACTTGTTTCTCTGTCTCCAACTCTGACTCTCTTCAATCCATCTTCCAATTGATACCATATTAATCTTATAACATCTTTTTTGAGGTATTTTCAAACCAAAAAATTCACACATGTAAAGAGTACAAATCAATGATTTTTAGTATATCCATAAAATTTTGCAATCATCATCACAGTCAGTTTTAGGAATATTATTACCATTAAAAAAGTCCCTGTACTCCTTAGCCTCATTCACTAATCCATCTCACACCCAAGCCCTGGACAACCACTAATCTACTTTATGTCTCAATAGGTTTATTATTCTGAATACTTTATACAAATCAGATTATTCACAAGTGATGTCAGGAAGATAGCAGACTAAGGAGATCCCAATACTCACTTCTCCCTACAATAACCACCAAAAGAAGGAATAGGCAACTATAGATTGATGTAATAGCTCTGAGAGAGTTCCACAACACAAAGAAAGTGTAACAACCCAGTGCAGCAAAATAATTGAAGATAGGCAAATAAGTAAATGTAAGAAGTATCTTACCCACATCACTCCAATCTGGCACAGCTAGGAATCAAGAGATAACCCCCATGGCTGAAAAAGACAGCAGGAGAATGCCAGCAGCCCTCACTACCAGACTGTCTTTCTTTACACTCACCTTTCAACTGAACTTGGAGTCCACACCTCTCTGACACCTCTACAAGAAGGAACCACCAACATTCTACCACAACTCAAGAAGCTGTAGCTTCTCTGCACTCTATGAAGGAGCAGCCATCACCTCAACCTCAAGAAAAGCCTCCCCTTCCTTCCTCCCAAGAGAGAGCCACTGCCTTGCCCCCCAACCCAAGGAGCCACAGCCAATTGGTCCTTACTCCAAGAAGCTTTAGTTGTCCCACCTCCAGCTCCACAAGGAATAACTACTGATATGTCACACCAGAGAAGGAATTGTTACTGCTCCACTCTCCTAAAAGAAACCATCACCCCTGCATCCTCCTGAAAAGAAGCTACTGCTACTCCTTGCCTTCCCATATCCATAAAGAACTGCAACCCTCCTTCCCCCTCCATTTGACAAGGAGCCATCAATGCTGCCTTTGCTAGAAGAAGTCAGTGCTGCTCTGCATTATGCCAGAAGAAGCCCCAACTGTTCCTTATGACCCCACGAAAGAACTGCTTCAACTCCCCAACCAAAGAGACACTGCCACTTAGCTCCCCCCAAAAGGATCCATCAACACCTAACTCCTCAAAAATGAGCTGCTGATGCACCCTTTCCCAACAGACACTTCACCTCTGTGTTCTCCCAGGGAAGGAGCCATTGTTGCACTAATACTATTACACAAGGATCTGCTGCCACGCAGCCTTGCAAAAGGATCCAACTCTACTCTGGCTCCCCTACTCAGAAGGAGCCACTGCTGCTCCACTTCCACCAGAATAGCTGCCACTTACATCTTCTCCCCCAACAGGATATGATCCTCTGCTGAGACACCACCACTACTGCAGCAGTGAGTGGCCCACATAATTCTGGAGCCAAAGCTATTTCTGTGCATCACAGACACAGCTACATGTGAACCCACATGTTGGACATAGTGTCAAGAGGAGTGCTCTCAGTCATAATTCTGCCCCATGGGGGAAAAAGTGAACAGAAAGACCCAAGTAGTGAGAGTGTCAATAGCCGTGGAAGGGAGGGAAGATGTCCCCAAGCAGCAGGAGGAAATAAAACTGCAAGTGACAGACTTTTTTTTTTTTCTTTTCTTTTCAAATTCTGTGTTGTCATGATGACACCTGGTACCACCTGAACTTAACTTTATCTCAAACCTTGAGC
>NC_057419.1:57572104-57582709 GCF_019320065.1 Cervus canadensis
TTTTTTTTTTTTCTTTTCTTTTCAAATTCTGTGTTGTCATGATGACACCTGGTACCACCTGAACTTAACTTTATCTCAAACCTTGAGCTAACCAATGATTTTTTTCTCATGGAAATGTCTTCCTTAGGCTATGTTAATGAGCTAGGTATTTGCTTGGAAATCTGCCTTTTTTCAAGATTCATGTCAATTGTTTTATGGCCCAGGATGACTCACCTTGTGCCAAGGCTATCTCAAAGAGCATGTTGTGGGTGAGGGGCCTGGTGCAACTCTCTCAGTTTTGAGGTGTTTCCTTTCTCTAATTAGAAGCTTGTTAACAGGTATATAACTCCTTGGTAAAAACTCGCAAGGGGGCACTCTCTGTCCCTTTCTGATGTCTATGTCAGAAGCTTTCTCTATTTTTAACTTTAATAAAACTTTATTACACAAAAAGCTCTGAGCAATCAAGCCTTATCACTGGCCCCGGATCAAATTTCTCTCCTCTGGAAGCCAAGAATTCTGGCATTGTTCACAGCTCTCATCAGCAACCTTTCAGTAGCCTTTACCACTGAGGACTCCCAATAGTTCTTGTCACTATTGTGGACACCTGGAGACTTAGTTTCTGAAGATCACTGCAGTATTCAGCTGATGGAACTGTATGTAGGCTATACCAATGTGCCCTCCCCAGAGTCAGAGCCAGTGCTGAACAATCACAGAGTCAAAGCTATCATACTCTACCCAGCTAGCACCACTGCATCCAACTGTAGGTGAAGCTCTTTCCCCATGGAAGCTAGTTCATAAAGTTTGGAAGAGATGGTCAGTCTTTCAAAAGTGGAGATACCACTGCAAAGCTAGAAAAAAGTGAATGATTAAGGAAATATGACACCACCAAACACCAACAAAGGAATATAGTTTTCCAGTAACCAGCTCCAACACAATGGAGATCTAAAATTGCCTGAACAACAACAAAAAAAATTGAATTATTGTTTTATAGAGTTCAGTGAGCTACAAGAGAACACAGAGAGACAATTTAACAAAATCAGGAAAGCAACACATAAACAAAATGATAAGTTCAACAAAAATAATAAAGAATCAAACAAAACTCTGGAGCTAAAAAAATATATGTAGTGATCAGTTCAGTTCAGTTCAGTCACTCAGTCATGTCTGACTCTTTGCAACCCCATAGACTGCAGCACACCAGGATTCCCTGTCCATCACCAACTCCCAGAGCCTACTCAAACTCATGTCCATTGTGTCGGTGATGCCATCCAAACATCTCATCCACTGTAATCCCAATCTCCTCCGGCCTTCAATCTTTCCCAGCATTAGGGTTTTGTTTTGTTTTGTTTTTCTAAGAGTCAGTTCTTTGTTCAGGTAGCCAAAGTATTGGAGATTCAGCTTCAGCATCAGTCCTTCCAATGAACATGCAGGACTGATTTCCTTTAGGATTCACTGGTTTGAACTCTGTGCTGTCCAAGAGACTCTCAAAAGTCTTCTCTAAGACCACAGTTCAAAAGCATCAATTCTTCAGTGCTCAGATTTCTATATAGTCCAAATTTCACATCCAAACATGACTACTGGATAAACCATAGCTTTGACTAGAAGGACCTCTGTTGGTAAAATAATGTTACTGCTTTTTATATGCTGTCTAGGTTGGTCATAACTTTTCTTCCAAGGAGCAAGCATCTTTTAATTTCATGATTGCAGTCACCATCTGCTGTGATTTTAGAGCCCCAGAAAATAAAGTCTCTCACTGTTTCCATTGTTTCCCCATCTATTTTCATGAAGTGATGGACCTGATGCCATGATCTTTGTTTTCTGAATGTTGAGTTTTAAGTCAAATTTTTCACTCTCCTCTTTCACTTTAATCAAGATGTTCCTTAGTTCTTTGCTTTCTGCCATAAGGGTCGTGTTATGTGCATATCTGAGGTTATTGATATTTCTCCCAGCAATCTTGATTCCAGCTTCTGCTTCATCCAGACCTTCATTTTGCATGATGTACCCTGCATATATGTTAAATAAGCAGGGTGACAATATATAATCTTCCATACCCTTTTCCCAATTTGGAACCAGTCTGTTGTTCCATGTCCAGTTCTAACTGTTGTTTATTGACCTGCATGTATGGATGTGAGAGTTGGACTATAAGGAAAGCTCAGTACTGAAGAACTGATGCTTTTGAACTGTAGTCTTGGAAAAGACATTTGAGAGTCTCTTGGACTGCAAGGAGATCAAACCAGTCCATCCTAAAGGAAATCAGTCCTGAATACTCATTGAAACGACTGATGCTGAAGCTTAACTCCAATATTTTGGCCACATGATGCAAAGAACTGACTCATTTGAAAAGATCCTGATGCTGGGAAAGATTGAAGGCAGGAGGAGATGGGGATGACAGAGGGTGAGATGGTTGGATGGCATCACCGACTCAATGGACATGAGTTTTAATAAATTCTGGGAGTTGATGATGGACAAGGAGGCCTGTCGTGCTGCAGTCCATGGGTTCACAAAGAGTCAGACATGACTAAGCAACTTAACTGAACTGAACTGAGATGAGTGCAAATGTGCAGCAGATTGAATATTCTTTGGCATTGCCTTTCTTTGGGATTGGAATGAAAACTGACCTTTTCCAGTCCTGTGGTCACTGCTGAGTTTTCCAGATTTGCTGGCATATTGAATGCAGCACTTTAACAGCATCATCTATTAGGATTTGAAATAGCTCAACTGGAATTCCATGACCTCCACTAGCTTTGTTTGTAGTGATGATTCCTAAGGCCCACTTTACTTAGCATTCCAGGATGTCTGGCTCGAGGTGAGTGATTACACCATTGTGGTTATCTGGGTCATGAAGATCTTTTTTGTATAGTTCTTCTGTGTATTCTTGCCACCTCTTCTTAATATCTTCTGCTTCTGTTAGGTCCATACCATTTCTGTCCTTTATTGTACTCATCTTTGCATGAAATGTTCCCTTGCTATCTCTAATTTTCTTGAAGAGATCTTTAGTCTTTCCCAGTCTGTTTTCCTCTATTTCTTTGCATTGATCACAGAGGAAGGCTTTCTTATCTCTCCTTGCTATTATTTGGAACTCTGCATTCAAATGAGTATATCATTCCTTTTCCCCTTTGCCTTTAGCTTCTCTTCTTTTCTCAGCCATTTGTAAGGCCTTGTCAGACAACCTTTTTGCCTTTTTACATTTCTTTTTCTTGGGGATAGTCTTGATCAATGCCTCCTGTACAATGTCACAAATATCCGGCCATAGTTCTTCAGGCACTCTGTCTATCAGAGCAGATCCTTGAACCTGTTTGTCACTTCCACTGTATAATCGTAAGGGATTTATTTAAGTCATACCTGAATGGTCTAGGGGTTTTCCCTACTTTCTTCAATTTAAGTCTGAATTTGGCAATAAGGAGATCATGCTTTTGAACCTTTGTTTTGCTGAGCCACAGTCAGCTCCTGGTCTTGTTTTTGCTGACTGTATAGAACTTCTTCATCTTTGGCTGCAAAGAATATAATCAATCTCATTTCATTATTGACCATCTGGTGACACCCATATGTAGCGTCGTCTCCTGTGTTGTTGGAGGAGGGTGTTTGCTATGACGAGTGCATTCTCTTGGCAAAACTCTGTTAGCCTTTGACCTACTTCATTTTGTACTCCAAGGGCAAATTTGCCTGTTACTCCAGGTAGCTCCTGACTTCCTACTTCTGCATTTCAGTCACCTATAATGAAGAGAATATCTTTTTTGGATGTTAGTTCTAGAAGGTTTTGTAGATATTCATAGATCCATTTGATTTCAGCTTCTTCAGCATACTGGTCAGGGCATGGACTTGCATTACTCTGATATTGAATGGTTTGCCTTGGAAACAAACAGAGATCATTCTGTTGTTTTTTGAGATTACACCCAAGTAGTGCATTTCAGACTATTTTATTGACTATGATGGCTACTCCATTTCTTCTAAGGGATTCTTGCCCACAGTAGTAGATATAATGGTCATCTGAGTTAATTTCACCCATTCCAGTCCATTTTAGTTCGCTGATTCCTAAAATGGCAATGTTCACTCTTGCCATTTCCTGTTTGACCACTTCCAATTTGCCTTGATTCATGGGCCTAACATTTCAGCTTCCTATGCAAAATTGCTCTTTACAGTATCAGACTTTACTTCCATCCCCCATCTCATCCACAAGTCAGTGTTGTTTTTGCTTTGGCTCTGTCTCTTCATTCTTTCTGAAGTTATTTCTCCACTCTTCTCCAGTAACATATTGGGCACCTGTTGACCTGGGGAGTTCATCTTTCAGGGTCATATCTTTTTGCCTTTTCATACTGTTCATGGGGTTCTCAAGGCAAGAATACTGAAGCGGTTTGCCATTCCGTTTTCCAGTGGGCCACATTTTTGTCAGAACTCTCCACCTTGATCCATCCATCTTGAGTGGCCGTACATGATATGACTCATCGTTTCATTGAGTTGGACAAGGCCATGATACATGTGATCAGTTTGGTTATTTTTCTGTGATTTTGGTTTTCATTGTATCTATCCTCTGATGGATAAGGATAAGAGGCTTATGGAAGCTTCCTGATGGGAGAGACTGATTGAGGGGGAAACTGGGTCTTGTTCTGATGGGCGGGACCATTTTCAGTAAATCTTTAATCCAATTTTCTGTTGATTGTTGGGGTTGTGTTCCCTCCCTGTGGCTTGACCTGAGGCCAAACTATGGTGGAGGTAATGAAGACAATGGTGACCTCCTTCAGAAGTTCCCATGCATGCACTGCTGCACTCGGTGCCCCCAACCTTACAGCAGGCCATCGCCGACCCACGCCTCCACTAGAGACTCCTGGAAACTCATGGGCAAATCTGGGTCAGTCATTTGTGGGGTCACTGCTCCTTTCTCCTGAGTCCTGGTGCACCAAGGTTTTGTTTGTGCCCTCCAAGAGTCTGTTTCCCCAGTCTTGTGTAAGCTCTGGCATTTCTATGGTGGGGTTAATGGCAACCTCTTCCAAGAGCACTTATGCCATAGCCAGGTCTGCTGCACCCAGAGCCTCTGTCCCTGCAGCAGGCCACTGCTGACCCGTACCTCCACAGGAGACACTCAGACACAATTCTGGCTCAGTCTCTGTGGGTTGGGCATGTGTTTTGTGTCCTTCCCTGGTCTGAGCAGCTCAGGTGACCAGGTGCTTGGCGAGCACTCTGTCCTAGGTGGGCCATGCATCTTAATCAGCTCCCAGGTCCTGGCCATTAGATTTCCCAGATGCACCATGAGAGCACCATCTCAGGTGTGCTGTATGTCTCCTCTGGAGAGCTGATCTTAGGCTGCGACCCTCCTGGTGGATGCCAACCATACAGTATCTCAGGAAGTTATGGTTAGCAGCTGGGAGCCTGCTCACAGTTTGGTGGAAGATGCAGCAGCCCCTTGCCTTATGGCTTTGGCTGTCACAAGCCTACCTTTCTGCCTCTGGGCGGGAGTGGGTAGGGAGGGGCTGGTTACCAGCGGCTAACTCTCCTTTGGTATTCACTCAATCTTTTGTTCTGTGAGCAGGCCAGGCTGTGCTTTAGGTTGTTAGGTTACAGCCTTTTGCAGGAAAGTTCTTTTTTCTGCAGTTGTGGTTAGGCGTGTATTCTGTGTTTTGTTTGTTTGTTTGTTTTGTTTTGTTTGTTTGTTTTGTTCTGTTTTTTCTCCCAGTTATGTTGCCTTCTAAGATTCCAAAACTCCCTATAGAGCTTCTGTAAGAGAGTTTCCTACTGTGTGGAAACTTCTCCTCCTTCACGACTTCCACCTCAGGGAAGGTCTCCATCCTTAACTCTTATGTCTCTCTTTTTGTCTTTTATATTTTGTCCTACCTCCTTTTGAAGATAATGGGCTGCCTTTCTGGGTGCCTGGTGTCCTCTGTCAGTGTTCAGAAGTTGTTTAGTGGAAGTTTCTCAGCATTCAAATGATCTTTTGATGAATTTGTATGGGAGAAAGTGTATGATAGGAAAAGGGAAAAAAGATTGATCAAGCAAAAGAGAGAATCTGTGAACTTGAAGATAATTCATTTGAAATTATCTAGTTACAAGAAGAAAAAGAAAGGAAGATGCAAAATGAGTAAAGTAAGGCTTTGGGATTTATGGGATACCATAAAGACAATTGACATGCATTATGGGAGTTACAGAAGGACAACAGAGAGAAAGAGGGGCAGAAATCCTATTTAAAGGAATGATGGCTGAAAACTTCCCAAATTCTGAAAATGAAACAGACATCCAGATCCATGAAACTCATGTGGGCTCACTTAGTCGTGTCCAACTCATGACTGGATGGATTGTAGCCCACCAGCCTCCTTTGTCCATGGGATTTTACGGGCAAGAATACCGGGGTGGGTTTCCATTTCCTCCTCCAAAGGATCTTCCCAACCCAGAGATTGAACTCACGTCTTTTGTTTTAGCAGGCAGATTATTTACCACTGAGTCACCTGGGAAGCTCCTCATGAAACTCAACATTTCTCAAATAAGATCATCCCAAAGAAGACTGCACTTAGATATAAAAAAAAATTTCAAAAGTTAAATACACAGAATTTTCAAAGCAGCAAGAAAAGCAATTCACATATAAGGGGACCCCCATAAGACTAAAGAGGATTTTTCAACAGAAACTGAACAGGCTAGGAAAGAGTGGGATGTTATACTCAAAGTAGTGGAAGAAAAAAATTCAGTGATGAATTTATAAAAATTATAAAATTACACATTAATAATGAAGAAAATCTAAAATAAAATCTTTCCAAGACCAAAACCAAAAAAACTGAGTAAATTCATCACTACTAGATATGCCAATTAAAATAAATTAATTTTAAAAAGATGACTATAATATAGCAGACAAAATAGATTTTAAGCCTAAAACTGTCTCTAGAAACAAATGTCACTATATAATGATAAATGGATCAATTCAAAAAGAAGATTTAGCAATGATAAATATAGGCATACTCAGCATCAGAGTACCTAAATATATAAAGCAAATGCTGACAGCTCTGAAGGCAAAAATTGACAGCAAAACAATAATAGTAAAGTGCTCCAATATCCTAGTTAAAATAATGGATATGACATCTAAACAGAAATTCAATAAGGAAACATCTGACTTGAAAAATACCATACACCAAATGGACCTAACAATGATACACATGAGATTTAATCACTTATCATGAATTTCCCAACATAGACAATCCCAGGGTTGGAAGGCTTCATGTGTGAATTCTATCAAACACTCAAAGAAGAATTAATGACAATATTTCTTTAAAGTATTTCCAAAAAGAGAAGAAATGCTTTCAGACTCATTTTATGAAACCAGCCTTACAATGATAGCAAAACCAAAGACATAACTACAAAGAAAGAAAACTGCAGGCCAATATCCCTAATAAATACAGATACAAAATCATCAATAAAATACTAGCAAACTAAATTCAATAGCGTGTTAAAAGGATCATATGCTGTAAACCAGTGGTATTTATCCCTGGTATGCTAAGGTAAGTAGATATATGCAAATATATTAATGCAATGCACCACATATTAAAAAGAAAAAAGAAAAAATGCATGACCATCTCAATGTATACAAAAAAAAAACATTAAAAATTAACATTCCACCCATGATTAAAATTCTTAAAATATAGGTATAGAAGGAATTTGTCTCAACACAGTAACAGCCATTTATGAAAAGACCACAGTTAGCATCACAGTCAATGGAGAAAAATTGAAAACTTTCCTTCTAAGAGTCAGTAAAGGCAAGGATGTTGACTCTTGTTACTTCCATTTGACATAGTACTGGAAGCCTTTAACCAGAACAATCAGATAAGAAAAAAATTTTTTAAAGACATCCAAATCAGAAAGGAAAAAGTGAAATTATCTATTTGCAAATGAAATGATTTTATATTGCAAAAACTCTAAAGACTCAACAAAAACTGTAGAATTAAACAAATTTAGCAAATATATAGGATAAAAATATACAAAAATCCATTGTATTTCTATACACAGACAACAAACTGTTTGAAAAAGAAATTATTAAAACTATCCCTTTCACAATAGCAAAAATTTTAAAATATATCTAGGAATAAACTTAACCAAAGAGGAGAAAGACATGTACACTGAAGATTATAAAATCTTAATTAAAAAAAAAAGTTGAAGAAGTTATGAGCAAATGGAAAAATACCCTGTGCTCATGAACTGGAATAATTAATATTGTCATTATTAACTATAGAGTCCATGAAATTCTCCATGTCACCAACTGTAGTGGGTAGCCTTTCTCTTCTCCAGGGGATCTTCCCAACCCAGGGATCAAACCTAGGTCTCCTTCATTGCAGGTGGATTGTTTTACCAGCTGAGACACAAGGGAAGGCCAAGAATACTGGAGTGGGTAGCCTACTGGAAGGGTCTCAGTGGATCTTCCTGACCCAGAAATCGAACTGGGGTCTCCTGCATTGCAAGCAGATTCTTTACCAATTGAGCTATGAGGGAAATCCAATTAATATTGTGAAAATGCCCATATTATCCAAAGTGGTCTACAGATTCAATGAAATATTTATCAAAATTCTAATGGCATTTTTACAGGAATAGAAAAATATACTAAAATTTATATGGAACCACAAAAGACACAGAATAATCCAAGAAATCTTGATCAAGAAGAAAGCTGGAAGCATTATATTTCCAGAATTCAAAATATATTATAAAGCTAGAGTAATCAAAAAAGCATGGTACTGGCATATATGTTTACATTTATATTTATATACTAGTACAACAGAATAAAAATAAATCCATGGATCTATAAGCAACCAAACTTTTGAATTAATTAACTGTTTTTAATTGAATTACAACTAATCTGCAATGTGATGTTAGCTTCCATTATAGATTCTTGAAAGACATTGAGTAGAGTTTCCATGCTATACATTAGTTCCTTTACTGTTTATTTATATAATAGTGTGTGCATGCTAATACCAAACTCTTAAGTTATCTCTCCCCTCAACTCCTGCTATTCCCTTTGGTGACCATAAGTTTGTTTTCTATGTCTGTGAACCTATTTCTGTTTTGCAAATAATATCTTGTATAATTTCTTTAGATTCCACATATAAGTGATATCATATGATAATTGTCTTTCTCTGTGTGACTTACCTCATTCAGTTTGATAGTCTCTAGGTCCACCCATGTTGCTACAAGTGGCATTTTTTCATTTATTTTTATGGCTGAGTAAAATGGGTAAAGATGATGTGGTATATACACCACAGTGTCCACATCATCTTTATCCATTCCTTTGTCAATAGACATTTTAGGTTGCCTTCATTTCTTGGCTATTCCTAATAGTGCTTCTATGAACACTGGAGTGCATATATATTTCTGAATTATAGTTTTCTGCAGATATATGTCCAGGAGTGGGATTGCAGCATCATATGATAACTTTTTTTTTTTTTTTTTGCTTTTTAAGGAACCTCCATTCTATTCTCCATAGTGAATGCACAAATTTGCATTTCCACAGGGAAGTGATCTTTGACAAGGGTGCAAGAAACATACAATGAGGAAAGGATCTTGTCTTCAATAAATGGTGCATAGAAAATATTCAACACTAAACAATGACACTGGATCCTTATCTCACATAATACACAAAAATCAATTCAAAATGGATTAAAATTCTTACATATAGAATCTTAAACCATAAAACCAATAGAAGAAAATATTGGGGAAGAGTTTCTGGATATTAGTTGTGGCAATGATTTTTTGGATATGATACCTAAAGCAAAACTGGCCAAAGCAAACATAGTAGCTCTGTCTATAATCACCAAAAGTCTGGAACCAATTCAAATGTCCTTCAATGGGTAAATGAATAAAATGTGCTACATATATGTACTCAAAAGCAAATACCTATCAATACACATAATAACACTGATGAATAATAGTAAAGGCATTATGCTGAATAAAAGAAATCAGTCTCAAAATTGTGCATACTATACGATTCCACTTATATTAGAATTCTGGAAAAGGCGAAGCTATAGTTATAGTGACCATTTTAATGGTTGTCAGGATTTAGTGGTTAGGGGAGGGTATGACTACAAACCCCTTCATGGATCACCACCTTGTAATGGTTAAGGGGCTTGTGTAACTCAGTGAAGATATGAGCCATGCCATCAAGGGGTAACCAAGATGGATAAAGCATAGTGAAGAGTTCTGACAGAATGTGGTCCACTGGGGGAGGAAATGCAAACCACCCCAGTATTCTTGTTGCAAGAACCCCAGAAATAGTATAAAAAGGCAAAAAGATATGACACTAGGTGAGCCCCTCCCCAGATCTGAAAGTGTCAGATATGCTACTGCGGAAGAATGGAGGCAATTACTAATAACTACAGAAAGAATGAAGTGGCTGGGCCAAAGCGAAAATGATTTTCAGCTGTGGATATGTCTGGTGGTGAAAGTAAAGTCTGATGCTGTAAAAGAGTATTTCTTAGGAAACCTAGATATTAGGTCCATGAATCAAGGTAAATTGGACATGGTCAAGCAGGAGATGCAAGATGGAACATCAACATCTTAGGAATCGGTGAACTAAAATGAACAGGAATGGGCGAATTTAATTCAGATGACCATCATATCTACTACTATGGACAAGAACACCTTAGAAGAGTCGAGTAGCCCTCATAGACA
>NC_057419.1:57584167-57621872 GCF_019320065.1 Cervus canadensis
AAAAATAAATGGAAAAAAAAAAAGATTTCCTGGAGAAATATCAACAACCTCAGATATGCAGATGATAAGTCTAATGGCTGAAACTGAAGAGGAGCTCAAGAACCTCTTGATAAGGGTGAAAAAGGAGTGTGAAAAAACTGGCTTAAAACTCAATATTCAAAATAATAAGATCATGGCATATGGTCCCATCTTTCATGGCAAATAGAAAGGGAAAAATTGGAAACAGTGACAGAGTTCATTTTCTTGGACTCCAAAATCACTGCAGACAATGATTGAAGCCACAAAATTAAAAGACACTTGCTCCTTGGAAGGAAAACTATGAGAAACCTAGATAGCACATTAAAAAGCAAAGGCAGCACTTTGCTGACAAAGGTCCATATAGTCAAAGCTATGGTTTTTCCAGTAGTCATGTGTGGATGTGAGAGTTGGGCCATAATGAAGGCATCAAAGAATTGATGCTTTTGAACTGTGGTGCTGGAGAAGACCCTTGAGAGTCCCTTGACAGCAAGGAGATCAAATCAGTGAAACTTTAAGGAAATCTACCATGAATATTCATTGGAAGAACTGATGCTGAACCTGAAGCTCCAATCTTTGGCCACCTGATGTGAGGAGCTGACTCATTAGAAAAGACCATGATGCTGGGAAAGACTGAGGGCAAATGGAGAAATGGGCAGCAGAGGATGAGATGGTAGCATCCTCTATTATCTCCAGTAACATAGCACCACTGACTCAACGCACATAAATCTGAGCAAACTCTGGGAGATAGTGAAGGACAGTGGAGCCTTGAGTGCTGCAGTCAATGGGGTCACAAAGAGTTGGACACAACTGAGCAACTGAACAACGATAGCAACAACAATCATCAAAAATAAAGATAGTATGAGGGACAAATTGGGATATGGGGATAGATGTACACATACTATTATATGTAAAATAAATAACTAACAAAAACCTACTGTATAGCACAGAGAACTCTACTCAATACTCTGTAATGGCCTACATGGGAAAATAATCTTTAAAAAGAGTGTATATATGTATATACATATATATATATATATATGTACACATATATATACATATATATATATGTATAACTGATTTACTTTATTATACACCTGAATTTAACAGTCTTGTATATCAATTATACTTCAATAAAAAATTTAAAAGAAATCAAGATAGCTAACATTGGTGAGGATGTAGAGAAGTGGGAATCCTTGTGCATTGTTGGTGAAGTGACGTGAAAGTCGCTCAGTCGTGTCCAACTATTTGCGACCCCATTCTCCAGGCCAGAATACTGGAGTAGGTAGCCTTTCCCTTCTCCAGGGGATCTTTCCAACCCAGGGATCAAACCCAGGTCTCCTGCATTGCAGGCGAATTCTTTAGCAATTGAGTCACAAGGGAAGCTCAAGAATACCAGAACAGATCACCAGACCAGGCTGGATGCATGAGACAAGTGCTCGGGCCTGGTGCACTGGGAAGACCCAGAGGAATCGGGTGGAGAGGGAGGTGGGAGGGGGGATTGGGATGGGGAATACAGGTAAGTCCATGGCTGATTCATGTCAATGTATGACAAAAACCACTACAATATTGTAAAGCAATTAGCCTCCAACTAATAAATGAAAAAAAAAAAAAAAGAATACCAGAGTGGGTAGCCTATCCCTTCTCCAGGAGATCTTCCCGACCCAGGAATCAAACTGGGGTCTCCTCCATTGCAGGTGGATTCTTTACAAATTGAGCTATCAGGGAAGCATGTAAATTAATATAGCCATTATGGAAAATAGTATGGAAGTTCCTTAAAAAGTCAAAAATATGTCTATCATTTGATACAACAATTCTATTTCTGGTTATATAGCCAAAGGAAATGAAATTGAGATCTTGAAGAGATATATCCACTCCCATGTTCATTATAGTATGGTTCATAATAGTCAAGATATGGAAATCCACATATACATGCAAATTACCTGTCTACCATCTATGATGGCATAGTATTCAGCCTTAAAATCTTGCCTTTTGAGGCAACTAAACTAACTGGGAAAGCATTATGCTGGGTGAAATAAAACAAATAGTGTATGATCTCACTTAATGCATGCTCAGTTGCTCAGTTGTGTCTGACTGTTTGTGACCCCATGGGCTATATCCATCAGGCTCCTCTGTCCATGGGGTTATCCCACCAAGAATCCTGGAGTGGATTGGCATTTCCTCCTCCAGGTGATCGTCCTGATCCAGTGATTGAATCCACAGCTCCTTCATTGGCATGCAGATTCTTTACCACTGAGCCATCTGGGAAGTCCATTATCTCACTTATATGTGGAATCTAAAATGGTCAAATAGAAATTGAAAGTAGAATGATGGATATTAGCAGTAGATGGAGGAGGAAAGTGGGAGATATTGGTCAAGAGGTACACAGTTTCAGTTATGCAAGATTAATACATTCTGGAGAATTGATGTACATCAATGTTTCTATAACTGACAATATTATGTCATGTACTTGAGATTTGCTAGGACAGTAGATCTTGGGTTTTCTGAATGCATGCACACACAGAAACACAGGAGAAAGTAATAGCTATGTCAGGCACTGGATATATTGACTAGCTTGAATGTGTTGAACATTTCACAATGTGTATGTACACTGAGTTTTCAGATTGTATATCTTAAATATATACGTTTTGATCAATTATACCTGAATAAAGCTGTGGAAAAGACAAATTGAATTGTACAGGATATTTTCTTTTGTGATTGGATTCTTTCATTTAGCATAATATTTTCACTGTCCACCAATGCTGCAGCATATATTAGTACTTAATTTCTTTTTATTGTCAACAATATTTCACTTTATGGCTATAATGTACTGTATTCATCTATTCATGAGTTGATAGACATGTGAGTCACTTCAATATTTTGGCTATTATGAATAATGCTGCAATGAACATTCGTGTACAAGTTTTGTGTGGACATTTGTTTTTATTTCTCTTGGGTATGTACCTAGTGATGGAATCACTGGGTCATATGGTAACTCTATGTGCAACCATTTGAGGATTTGCCAAACTGCTTCCTAATGGAGTTACCATTTTTATTTCCTACCAGGAATGGATGAGGGTTTCAATTTCACCATATCTTCATGAAAACTAGTTACTGTCTGTCTTTTTAGTTTAGCCATCTTAGTGGATGAGAAATTTTACTCATTGTAGTTTTTATTTGCATTTCCCTGATGACTAATGATATTGAGTGACTTTTACTATACTTATTGGCCATTTTTATATCTTATTTGAAGAAATATCTGTTCCAACTCTTTGCCTGCTCTTAATTGGGTTATTTGGTTTCTTGATAATAGCATTGTCAAGTAATAAAAACACTGAGTTATAATTATGTTTATATCCTGGATACTAGCCTTTTATCAGATACATGATTTGCAAATTTTTCTCCCACTTTGTGAATTATCTTCGCATTTTCTTGATAGTGCCTTTGAAGTACAAAAGTTCTTAATTTTGAGGAAGCCCAATATATTTATTTTTAATTTGGTCACTTGTACTTTGATGTTGTATCTAAGTAAAAAATTCAAGATCATGAAAATTTACTCTGATGCTTTCTCCTAAGAATTTTATAGCTTTAGCTCTTACATTTAGATCTTTGGCTCATTTTGAATTAATTTCTCTAAATGGTGTGAGGTAGGGTATCCAATTCCATTGTTTTGGTTATATATATCCACTATGTTTCAGCACCATGTGTTGAAAAAATATTTTTTCTCCATTAAATAGTCTTGGTGCTCATTGAAATAAACTGAACATAAATGTAACAGTTTATTTCTGAATTCTCAATCCTATTCCATTGATCTATATAATTTAACTTTATATCAGTACCACACAGTCTAGATCACTATAGTTTTGTATTAAGTTTTAAAATTGGTCACTGTGAGCTCTCCAACTTTTCCTCTTTTCTTTAAAATTGTCTTTGTTCCATGATTTTAATATTTCTAAAACCTGTTCATATCATTTCTATTTTCAAAAAATTTAATATCTCAAAAGAGTAATCTCCATACTCTTTACTGAAGAAACCAAGTCCTTCTTTGCTCAGTCCAGGCCTAAATTTTCAGCCTTGTCTCAAACTTTTCCTACTTCTTCAAAATATACACTGATCTCATGATCTCATCTCTGAGCATATCCCATACATTCTCAGTCCTGTTGCCTTTTATCATGTTATTCTCTTTACTAGACTACCCTACAACCTCTCCACTGTGCTATACACTCCTTTATTCAACTACTTAATTAACAATTCTATTTGCCTATAATTTTCACCTTAAACTCAAATCCAAAATATATCATTGGCTTCTCTCCAAAAATCTATTCCTTTTCTAGTCTGTCCTATCTTAGTAAATAGCACCACCAGTTATTCAAGCCAAAAATCAGGAGTTATCTTTTGTTTCTTTTCACTCTCTCATATCTCAAGTCCATGAGCAAATTCTGAGGAATCTACCTGAAAGATACATTACATATCCATCTCTACTGCTACCACCCTAGTACATGCCCTTATCTTCTATTACCTGGACAACTACAATAACCAACTAACTGGACCCTTGCATAATACATGCCACATATAACAATATATTAATGAATGCAATCCTTTTAGAAATATAAAGTAGACCACATTGCACTCTTGTAGCAACTTCCCATTGCAACTAGAATATTTAAAAAAAAAAAAAAAAAAACCTCTTACCATTGCCTGCAAAGCTCTACATGATATATCAATTTTAGTTTATTTCTCAAAGACTTCCTACTCTTCTCCATTTTCCTCAGTATGCAGCAGATATACTGTCTCCTTCTTTCCTCAAACACACTGAAATCATTTTGTAGGAAGGTATTTTCACTTGTGGTTCAAGCTATCCTGAAATTTTGTTAATACAGTTGGCTTCTATATATCACTTAAATATCAGTCTAAATATCACTGCTTCAGGAGGGGGCACTGTTCTGACTATAGTAGCCAAGATTTCACCCTTGTATCCAGAATACACAGAGAACTCTCTAAAGTCGACAATATGAAAAGAAACCACCCAATTAAAAATGGGAAAAACTTTGAAAACACATTTCACTAAAGAAAATATAAGAATGACACACAAGCACATAAAATGCATTCAATATTTTTGCTATTTGGAGAATATGAATTAAAACCACAATTAGATATTACAACATAGCTATGTGAATGACTAAATTAAAAAAAAAGTGTCAACATCTAATGTTAACCAGCATATAGAACAACTGGATTACTCATACTTAGGTGGTGGGAATGCAAAATGGTACAGACACTCTGGAAAACAATTTGAAAATTCTTTATAAAAGTAAATATTAAAAAAAAAAGTAAATATTGAGAGACAAGATGGTAGAGAAGTAGATGAATGCATCTTTCTCCATGGATGCATTAGGAACACACCTTCAGACACAGGTGATCTTGCAGGACACCAGCTAATAGCAAGCAAGAGTCCCTGACAACCAGAAAGGAAGATACAGATCCATGTAAAACTTGGTAGGATAAAGGAAGGGAGGGAAAAAGAGGAGAGAGGGCAGAACTGAATCTGCACCTGGAGGGTAAGTGAACTGAAGCAGGGGTCAGGTCACCACATCAGGGCAATAGTCTGGGTCAGAGGAGAAGAATTTGAGGCTGTTGGAGAGTGCAGCAACTAATCCGTGACAGTCTGAATGGAATGAGAACCACACAGACAATCCTTGCACCACCCTACCCTGGACAGGGACACAAGTCCCCTGGAATGTGTGGCAGCTGGGAGCTGGAGCAAAGGGATTGGAGAGCAATCCCAGGGTGAGGTCTGCTGTTGACTGTGGGGAGACAGCCTGAGTGGATGTAAAAGAGGAGATCACAGAGGGAAGTGCCTTTGGAGCAAAGTCGTGCAGCCATGGAGGCAAGGCTATACTGCTGAGTCATGTGAAGAGGGTAGAGCCATCACTGTTCCTTCTCTCTCCCAACACACCAGCACAGACAGCTGACCAATAAAGACCCCAGAGAGGGTGGCTTTTAAGTGCCTGATGCACCAAGAAATAGAGGGTTCCAGCCAGGCAGACCCTCAAGTGCCTGATGTGCCAAGCAACAGAGAATGACCAAAGAGGCCCTTTGAACACCATCTGCCAGAGGCTAGCAAAAGAACCTAATAGTGCCATAGTTTCTGTGGCTGAGGCCACCAGCATCCCTGATCACTTGGTGCTGCCAGGATCATTGCAATCCAAGCAGCTGCACCACCTCCATGCTCAATTCTCACTGGGGCAGAGCTGCCAGAGAAAAAAATCCTAATAGCGCCATATCTACTGTGCCAATGGCCACTGGCTCCCCTGTGTACCTGGCATTGCAGGGTCCCCATGATCCAAGCAGCCATGCCACAGCCATACCTGGTCCTCCCTGGGGCAGAGCCAAGTCCTCCAGGGAAACCTCAGGAACAAACTCTTGTGGATGACTCACATGCAGAGGTGGAGATAAAACCACAATTGAAACCCAGGGGCACTGTGGCTAAGGAAGAGGATCAAAAACCTTCCCAACAGGTGTACAAGCTGCAAACTAAATCCACACAATCACCTAGGCAGACTCTGTGCCTATGGAATGTATAAAAGGACAATGAGAGTTCCAACAAAAGAAAACACACTAGTTCTGTCAGCTGTGAACATTGGAGGCAAGACCATGCAGGAGTAGGGACAGATTAGAGTCTGAGCTGACCCCACAGCAGGTGCAGAGACAAGGCCAGTATTGGAGGGCATCCTAGGGAGGCAGAGAGAGGCTGTGAATCACAGCATGGGAAAGGACATTGGCAAATGAGATCTGAGGGAAACATTTATCATTATACTTAGATTTTTATTTCTTCTGTAGTTGGTTCTGGATTTTTCTTCTTCTTTTTTTCTCTGTTGCTGTGGTTGTTGATTATATTACCATTATTAATTATATTTAAGTTTTTGAGAACTTCTTTTTTTACATGCTATCATTTTTATTGAAGTGAAATTCACATGCCATAAAGTACCACTAAAAATATACAACTCAATGCCTTCTGGTACATTCAAAGTGCTGTGCAACCACTAGAAGTATATAATTCAGGACAATTCCATTGCCTCAAAACAAATATCTGTAGTCATTAATCAGTCACTGCTTATTAATTTGTCACTTGTCCTTACCAATGACTAATTTGTGTTTGTTTTTAATGTGTTTATTTATATTAATTGGAGGATAATTACTTTGCAATATTGTGATGGCCTCTGCCATACATCAACAAGAATCAGCTATAGGCATGCATGGGTCCTTTCCCTCTTGAACGCCCCCTCCCACCTCCCTCCCCACCCCATCCATCCAGGTTGTCACAGAGAACTGGCTTGGGCTCCCTGCATCATACATCAAACTCCCACTGGCTATCTGTTTTACATATGGTAATATATATATATATATATATATATATATATTATATATATATATATATATATATTTCAATGTTATTCTCTAAAATCATCCCATCCCCTCCTCCCACTGTGTCAAAAGGCCATTCCTTATGTCTGATGTGTCTCCTTTGCTGTTTTGTACATAGGGTCATTGGTACTATCTTTCTAGATTCCCTATATGTGCATTAATATATGATATTTGTCTTTCACTTTCTGACTTACTTCATTCTGTATAATGGACTCTAGGTTCATCCACCACATTAAAATTGACTCAAATGAATTCATTTTTATACCTGAGTAATATTTCATTGTGTATATGTACCACAACTTCCTTATCCATTCCTCTGCCAATGGACATTTAAGTTGCTTCCATGTCCTAGTTATTGTAAACAGTACTGCAGTGAAAATTTTGGTATATGTGTCTTCTTCAATTATGATTTCCTTGGGGTATATGCCCAGTAATGGGATTCCTGAGTCATATGGTAGATTTATACCTAGTTTTTAAGGAATCTCCATACTGTTCTCCATAGTTGTACCCGTTTGCATTTACATCAACAGTGTAACAGTGCTCCTTTTCTCCACACCCTCTCCAGCATTTATTGTTTGTAAATCTTTTGATGATGGCCATTTGGATGGGTGTGAGATAATAACAGCAAAGGAAACAACTGACAAATAATTGATTTCCAAAATATATAAGCAGCTCATGAATCTCAATACTGGAAAAACAAACAAACCAATCAAAAAATGAGCAGAAGACCTAAACAGACATCTCTCCAAAGAAGACATAGAAATGGCCAATAAACAAATGAAAAGATGCACAATGTCCCTCATTATTAGAGAAATTATTTTTTTAATCACACTTTTCATTTCCTTTATATACTTATGTATTTCCCTTATGGCTCAATGGGTAAAGAATCCACTTGCAATGTGGAGACCTGGGTTCCATTCCTGGGTTGGGAAAATACCCTGAAGAAGGGAAAGGCTACCCATTCCAGTATTCTGGCCTGGAGAATTCCATGGACTGCATAGTCCATGGGATCATAAAGAGTCGGACAGGATTGAGCAACTGAACTGAACTGAATTGATGTTTTCAGGACATTCCATCCAAATTAAGAAGAATACACTCTTCTCAAGTGCACATGGAACATTCCCCAGGATAGACCACATCTTGGGTCACAAATCAAGCCTCTCTAATTTAAGAAAATTGAAATCATATCAAGCATCTTTTCTGACCACACTGTGAGACTAGATATCAATTACAGGGAAAAAATTAAAAATCACAAACATGTTGAGATTAAACAATATGTTCTTAAATAATGAACAAGTTACTGAAGAAATAAAAATGGAAATTTAAAAATTCCTAGAAACAAATAACAATGAAAACATGATGACTTGAAACCTATGGGAAGCACCAAAGGCAGTTTCAAGAGGAAAGTTTGTAGCAATACAATCCTACCTCAATAAATAAGAAAGACATTGAATAGGCAACCTACGTTTACATCTAAAACAGCTGAAAAAAGAAGAATAAGAAAACCCCAAAATTAGTGGAAGGAAAGAAATCATAAAGAACAGAGGAGAAATAAATAAAAAAGAACTGAAGGAAACAGTAGCAAAACTTAATAAAACTAAAATGTCATTCTTGGGAAGATAAACAAAACTGACAAACCATTGGCCAGTCTTGTCAACTAAAAACTGGAAAGGAATCAAATCAACAAAATTAGAAATGAAAAAATAAAGGTTACAACAGAAAATGCAGAAATACAAAGGATCATGAGAGACTATTATGAGCAACTATATGCCAATAAAATGGACAACCTGGAAGAAATAGACAGATTCTTAGAAAAGTTCAACCTTCAAAGACTGAACCAGGAAGAAATAGAAATTATGATGAAGCCAATTACAAGTGCTGAATTCAAAGCTGTGATTAAAAAATCTATCAAAAAACAAAACCCAATGGCCAGATGGCTTCATAGGCAAATTCTATCAAACATTTGGAAAAGAACTAATGTCTATTCTTCTGAAACGCTTTCAAAAAATTACAAAAGAAGGAACACTTCCAAACTCATTCTATGAAGCCATAATCACCCAGATACCAAAGCCAGAAAAAGACATCCAAAAAAGAAAGTAAGAAAGTTACAGACCAATAACACTGATGTTGCAAAAATCAATTTCTGGTAAACAGAATTCAGCAACACATTGAAAATATCATACACCACGATCAAATTGGGTTTATCCCAGGTATGCAACAATTCTTCAATATATGCAAATCAATCAGAGTGATACACCATATTAATAAATGGTAAAAACTCTTCAAAAATGGTCATAGAAGGAACCTACCTCAACATAATAAAGGCCATACATGATTAAACTCACAACAACATTATAATCATAGGTGAAAATACGAAAACATTCCTTCTAAGATCAGGAACAAGACGAGGGTGCCCAGTATCATCACTATTATTCAATAGAGTTTGGAAGTCCTAGCTACAGCAACCAGAAAAGATAAGAAATTAAAGGGATCCAGATTGGAAAAGAAGTAGTAAAACTCTCACTGTTTGTACATGACATAATGCTATATATTGTTGTTGATGTTCAGCCATCCAGTCGTTTCCTACTTTTTGCAATCCCACAGAAAGCAGCACACCAGGCTTCCCTGTCCTTCACTACCTCCCAGAGTTAGCCCATTGTGTCGATGATGCCATCAAATCATCTCAACATCTGTCACCCCATTGTCCTATTGCCTTCAATCTTTCCCAGCATCAGAGTCTTTTCCAATGAATCTGTTCTTTGCATTAGGTGGCCAAAGTATTGGAGCTTCAGCTCCAGCATCAGTCCTTCCAATGAATATTCAGGACTCATTTCCTTTAGGATTATCTGGTTTGAACTCCTTGCTGTCTAAGGGACTCTCGAGAGTCTTCTCCAGCACCACAGTTCAAAAGCATCAGTTCTTTGGCACTCAGTTTTCTTTATGGCCCAACTCTCACATCCATACATGACTACTGGAAAAACCATTCCTTTGACTCGACGGACATTTATTGGCAAAGTAAAGCCTCTGATTTTTAATATGCTGTCTAGTTTTGTCATAGCTTTTCTTCCAAGGAGCAAGTGTCTTAATTTCATGGCTGCAGTCACCATTTGCAGTGATTTTGGAGCCCAAGAAAAGAAAGTCTTTCACTGTTTGCATTGTTTCCCCATCTATTTCCCATGAAGTGATGGGACTGGATGCCATGATCTTAGTTTTTTGAAAGTTGAGTTATAAGCCAACTTTTTCACTCTCCTCTTTCACTTTCATCAAGAGGCTCTTTAGTTCCTCTTCACCTTTTGCCATGAGGGTGGTGTCATCTGCATATCTGAGGTTGTTGATATTTCTCCTGGCAATCTTGCTTGCAGCTTGTGCTTCATCCAGGCTGGAATTTTGCATGATGTACTCTGCATACATGTTAAATAAGCAGGGTGACAATATACAGCTTTGACATACTCCTTTTCCTATTTGGAACCAGTCTGTTGTTCCATGTCCAGTTCTAACTGTTGCTTCTTGACATACATACAGGTTACTCAGGAGGCATATAAAGTGGTCTGGTATTCCCATCTTGAAGAATTTTCCAGTTTGTTGTGATCCACACATTCAAAGGCTTTAGCACAGTCAATGAAGCAGAAGTAGATGTTTTTCTGAAATAATCTTGCTTTTTGTATAATCCAAGGGATGTTGGCAATTTGATCTCTGGTTCCTGTGCCTTTCATAAATCCAGCTTGAACATTTGGAATTTCTCAGTTTATGTGTTATTGAAGCCTAGCTTAGAGAATTTTGAGCAATACTTTGCTAGCATGTGAGATGAGGGCGATTATGCAGTAGTTTGAATATTCCTTGGCACTGCCTTTCTTTGTGACTGGAATGAAAACTGACCTTTTCCAGTCCTGTGACCACCACTGAGTTTTCCAAATTTGCTGATATATTGAGCACAGCACTTTAACAGCATCATCTTTTAAGATTTGAAAGAACTCAGCTGAATTCCATCACCTCCACTAGCTTTGTTCATAGTGATGCTTCTTAAGGCCCACTTGACTTTGCACTCCAAGATGTCTGGCTCTAGGTGAGTGGTCTTTCCATCATGGTTTTCTGGGTTATTAAGATATTTTCTTTGCATAGTTATTCTGTGTATTCTTGCCACCTCTTCTTAATATCTTCCACTTCTCTTAGGTCCATACTGTTGCTGTCCTTTAATGTGCCCATCTTTTCATAGAAATGTTCACTGGGTATCTCTAATTTTCTTGAAGAGATCTCTATTCTTTCTCATTCTATTGTTTTCCTCTATTTCTTTGCAGTGTTCACTTAGGAAGGCTTTCTTATCTCTCCTTGCTATACTTTGGAACTCTGCATTCAAATGGGTATATCATTCCTTTTCTCCTTTGCTTTCAGATGCTATACTTAGAAAACCCTAAAGATACTATCAGAAAATTACTGGAGCTAATCAGTGAATTTAGTAAAGTTGCAGGATACAAAATTAATACACAAATTATTTGCATTCTTTTACACTGACAATGAAAAATCAGAAAGAAAAATTAAGGAATCAATCCCACTTACCATTGAAATAAAAATAATAAAATACCTAAAAATAAACCTAACAAAGGAGAAAAAAGAGCTGTATACAGAAAACTATAAGACACTGATGAAAGAAATCAAAGATGATATAAACAAAAGGAGAGATTTTCCATGTTCCTTGTTGAAAGAATCAATATTGCAAAAAATATTATACCACTAAATGCAATCTACAGATTTAATGCAATCCATATCAAATTACCAGTGACATTTTTCACAGAACTAGAACAATAAATTTCACAATTCGTGTGGAAACAGAAACAACCCCAAATAGCCAAAGCAGTCTTGAGAATGAAGGATGGAGCTAGAGGAATCAACCTTCCTGACTTCAGACTATATTACAAAGCTACAGTTATCAAGGTAGTATGGTACTGGCACCAAAACAGAAATATAGATCAATGGAACAAAACAGAAAGTTCAGAGTAATCCCACACACCCATGGACATCTTATCTTTGACAAAGGAGGCAAAAATATACAAAGGAGAAAAGAGTCTCTTCAATAAGAGGTGCTTGGAAAGCTGGACAGCTTCATGCAAAAGAATGAAATTAGAATATTTTGTAACACCATATTCTAAGATAAACTCAAAATGGATTAAAAACCTAAATGTAGGACCAGCAACTATAAAACTCTTAGAGGAAAATAAGCAGAACACTCTGTGACATAAATCATAACAAAATTCTCTATGACCCACCTTCTCAGGTAATGAAAATAAAAGCAAAACTAAATAAATAGGACCTAATTAAACTGAAAACCTTTTGTACAGAAATGTAAACTATAAACAGGGTGAAAAGGCAACTCTCAGAATGGGATAAAATAACACCAAATGAAACAACTGACAAAGGATTAATTTCCCAAAAATGCAAGCAGCTCATGCAACACAATTCCAGAAAAACAAGTAATATAATCAAGAAGTGGGCAAAAGACTTGAATAGACATTTCTCCATAGAAGACATACAAATGGTCAACAAAGACATGAAAAGATATTCAATGTCTCATTTTTAGAGAAATGGAAAATCAAAGATACAAAAAGCTATCACCTCACATGGGTCAGAGTGGCCATCATCAAAAATCTCCCAACAATAAATGTTGGAGAAGATGTGGAGAAAATGGAATTCTTACACTGTTGTTGGGAATGTGAATTGATACAGCCACTATGGAAGACAGTATGGAGATTCTCAAAACAAAAACAAGGAATAAAACTATCATTTGAGCCAACAATTCCACTGCTTGGCATATACCCTGAGAAAATCATAATTGAAAAATACATATGTACTCCAATATTCATTGCAGCACTGTTATAATAGCTAGGATATGGAAGCAACATAGATGTCCACTGACAGAAGAATGGATAAAGAAGCCGTGGTACATATACACAATGGAATATTATGCAGCCATAAGAATGAAGACATCTGAGTCAGTGCTAATGAAGTGGATGAACCTACAGCCTGTCATGCAGAGTGAAGTAAGTCAGAAAGAGAAAAACAAATACCATATTTTAATGCATACATATGGAATCTAGAAAGATGATACTGATGAACCTATTTTTGGGGCAGCAATGCAGATGCAGACATAGAGAACAGACCTGTGGACATAGCAGGGGCAGGGAAGGAGAGGTTGGAATGATTGGAGATGGAAACCTATACTGCACTATGTTTAAAGTGGATAGCCAGCGGGAATTTGTTATATAACTCAGGGAACTCAAAGAGGCTCTGTGAACACCTAGAGGGATAGGATGGGGTGGGGATAGGATGGGGTGGGGATTCCCACTGGATGGGAATTTGCTATATAACTCTGGGAACTCAAAGGGGCTCTGTGAACACCTAGAGGGATAGGATGGGGTGGGGCTGATTCACACTGATGTATGGCATAAACCAACACAATATTATAAAGTAATTATCCTTTAATTTAAAATAAATAAATGTCTAAAAATGCAAATATCTCCTTACTCTATGATTCAGCAACCCCATATCTATGTGTCTGCCATAGAGAAACGAGAACTATGTTCACATGGAAGCTTCTACACAGATACTCATAGCAATTTTATTTATAAGAATCCAAAATGGTTACAGCCCAAATATCCTTTAACAGCAAATGGTTGAACAAAACTTGGTTCTCTATAGATGATAGATAGATAAGTAGATACATAAGAAATATCCTGACACAGATAAATTATAGAATAGGGGACAGATTAGTGGTTGCCTGGGAAGATGGGGTTGAGGGGAAGATGGTAACTGTCTTGACTCCTAATTATGGTAGTGGTTACACTAATTTATATGTGTTAAAATTCATACAAATATATGTCAAAAAAAGTCAATGTAACTATAGGAAAAAAAACAACTACAAGAGTTCAGTGGTATTGATCACTAGAGAAGGTATTATTAGAAATTTGAGGCTTGCACTGAATCATAAGGAATAAGAAGGACAAGCAGTCATAAGGAAAGCATTGACTTTTCACTCATACAGCCAACACATTTTATTGAACACATACTACATGCTGAGTGTTTGGAATAGAATAGTAAGCAAAACAACATGATCCCTGTCCTCTTTCAATCTAGTGAGGGAGGTAAATAATGTATAAATAAATAAACAAAAACATCTGGAATCACAAACTGAGGTAACTGCTATGACCTTATGAAGAGTCCTATTCTCCTCCACCTTATTTTGTCCTAACTCTATTGTCTTCCCTATCTAGCCTGAATTCCTTATTACCATGGTCAGCACTTGAATTATTCTTTTACAAATATTTTGAACTCTTATGTTATCTGTCTACTTTGTTCAACACACTACATACACTCCCCCAGCACCACTCTCACTCATAGTACATCCCCCTAAATCATGTAGCCACTGGACTAGTAGCATCATAAGTTACACAAGAACTTGTTAAAAGTGAAAATTACTGGAACTCTTTCCACACCTACCAAACCAGCAATTATAGGAGGGGGCTTAGCAATTTATGATTTAATAAGGTTTGCAAGTGATTGAGTATCACTGATCTCCCTAAATCTATCTTATAATTTGCCTCATCTGATCCTAGACCAGGGATTGCTAGATAGAGATGAAGGAAACTGAACAATCCTGTGTATGGATGACTCTTCAAATTTATAATTTCCAGTCTCAGCTGTGTCCTCAGTGTTGCCTGGTAATAATTTTCCTTGGTCTTCATAGCTCCATACCCCTTTCCCTTGGCAAAAATTCCAAACTATCACCACACTCCTTAAGCCCCATCTGTTCCTTATGTCCCCACTCTTGATAGCTGGTTTCAACTCCAATTCCACAGAATAATAACAATATTTGCAGACACTTGTGTAGGACTTACAATCCTGTAACTTATTTAATTCTCACAATCCCCTAAAAGATAGATTTTTAATAATAATAATAGCAGTGGCAGTAATAGTAATAATAGGTGAAATAACTGAGGCTTAAAGATATTCAAGACTTCCCCAAATTCATGCATCATAGCTTACATTTGAATCTATGCAGTCTGGAGAATCCCAAGAACAGAGGAACCTGGCAGGCTAAAGCCCATGGGATCACAAAGAGAAGGACATGACTGAATGACTAGCAGGCAGGCAGTCTAGCTCCAGAATCCCTGCTCTTACAACCCAACACTCTATGAATGCTCTCATCCCTCGTATCCTCACTCCCCATCCCACCAACATATCAATATTCATATCCACCAAGCTCTCCGTCCTCTGAGGACCTGAGCAGCCTCACAACAGCCTATTCCTACTCAAAGTTAATAATTCCACGAGAGCTCTTAGTCCCATTCTCTCCCATTTCTTCCTAGACTCAGACTTCTCTCTTTCCTTAATCTTCAACCTCTTCTCTACTGGTTCATTCTCATATATGAAGTAAGCTCAAATCTCTTTGTTTCTTTTCCCCACTACCCTCAAGCCACTACCTTCCCCACACTTTTCTTAAAGCTAAACTTTTTGAAAGTTTTGTCATCATTTAGTATCTCCACTTCCTTACTTCCTATTCACTCCTTAATCCTCCACAATCTGGCTTCTACTACTTTTATCACTCCTTCATAATTGCTCTGGTTATGACCTGTGTTATGAATTGATGGGTTGATTTATGTGCCCCCAATTCATATAATTTATATAATTCACATAAAAAGTTCAAATCTCCAGTACCACAAAATGTGATCTTATTTGGAAATAAGGTATCTTCAGAGGTCATCAAATTTAAATGAGGTCATTAATGTTGGCCCTAATCCACTTGTATTGCTGATCCTGTTCACGATGACAATTATCTTGCTTTTTTCACTGTTTGCTGAACCGAGGGTAGGCAAGGTGTAAGCTAAGAGGTTGGAAGGAGATGTAAAGAGCCATAGGAACTGCAGACACATTTATTCTCTCCTGGTTGATGCAGTAGCCTTAGCAGTAGCCATAGTATAACCTAACACAACACATCTCTCTCTTGGCTAACACAGCAGCCATAACAGCATTCTCTCCTGGCTGATGCAGCAGCCATAGCAGTATGCATGGTATATTCTCTCCTGTCATGGCTGACCCAATGGACACAGCCATGATGCAGCAGTAAATGTGTTGCTTTCATAGGTGGAGCTCACACAGGTGTGTGGCACAAAGAAATCTATGACCGAGTGACTACCTCATGATGTGCATGTGCAGTGTTATAAATGAGCTCAGCTGTTACATAGTCATTATTTACAAAACGTGGGGCAAGAGAGCCTGAACACAGCATCTTGGCTAATTTGCTATCTCCCTATATCACTGTAACTTGTGTCCTTATAAAAAGGGGAAATTTGGCCACAGAGACACACATAGAGGAAAGATTATGTGAAAAGACCTAGGAAGATGATGGCCATCTATAAACCAAGGAGAAGAGCCTGAAACAGAGTTTTTTCTCACAGTCCTCAGAAAGAACCAGCCCTACTGACACATGCTTTTTTTTTTTTTTTTAAGCCTTCAAGCTAAAGAAATGTGAGAAAATTAATTTCTATTGTTTAAGTCATCCAGCTTATGGTATTTCATTATGACAGCCCTGGAAAATGAATATAACATCTAACAACATCCATGCTATCAAAGCCAAAATACTTTAGAACCCTATGTGTTTTCCCTGACCTTGTGCCTCATGTTTTCAAAGATTAAGCCAAATTAATATGCTAACACACTATCACTCAAAAATAATCAAATGTCTGACACTCTGATGGTGTTCCCAGCAACTGCCCAGGAAATTCCTCACTTAGCACTTGATTCCCTTCTATTCCAGCCCAGGAATCTTTCTTCACATCACATATTCCTGTTTCCAATTGCAGCTTTGATCCTGCACTCTGGAACCCAATTTTGACAGCAGAACAAATATAACTTGAAATGTCTGAGCCCTCTCATATTCACTGATGGCTCCAAAATTGGCCTCATGCCCTCTTTTGCTGTGAAGTAGTTGTTTCTTTAACACCCTTCAAGCTAGGAAGTTAATCATATGAAGTTTGTGAATTCTCTACTGTAATGTAAAGCATTACTTTTCCCATCAAGGAAAAGTAGTTAAAACCTGGAAGCCAATGAGACACTGTGGGTCAGACTGTATTGCAGTAATCATTATAGCTGTGCTTTGCTCACAGATTAAAAAAATGATGGAAACTCTTTGAAACATGAGAGGTTAATTAAAGAACGTAATTCCCTCTGGCACACCTCACACTGGATTACCCTCAGTAGGGCTTTCCTCCATATCTCTTCTAGTTTTAGCTTCTCACAGCAACTTCCAAAGATGGCCTGTGTGGCTGACCACCTAGATGAAGGCTCCCTGGCTGTGTGAGAGTGGGATATGGGGATGAAGACAGAATTCAGACATTATTTTTACCTGCCACAGCATTTGACACCTTAGACCACTTCTTCCTTAAAATTTTATTTGACATCTACATGCCACTCCCTCCTGTTTTACTCACCAATCTGATGTTCCCTTTTGGTTTCTTTCATTAGTCTATCTTTGTCTACACATCTCTTTTTTCATTCTAGAATAGAAGTAATCAATAGCTGTATTTTGTTTGTTAAAGTAATATATATACATAAAGTGTGTATAAATGCATAGCAAAAGATCTAGGTGGAAATACACAGTTTTAATAAGATGGGTTGCCTTTGGGAAGAGAGTTGAGAGTAGACCCAGGAGGACTTATGTACTATTTGAGTATAATGAAAATGAATTCGTTATAAAATAACTATCATCCAATTAAAAATAAAATGAGAAAAATACTATTACTTTTACAATTAAAAATCCATTTAAATATATATATATAAATAAAACATGCTCAATGCTGAATGTTTTGCAAACTATGAAAAGGATAAAGAATAAAGACACTAATGTCTTATGCATATTATATATATGCAGTATATATATAGATGCAGTATGTAAACATCACTACTTTCTTATATTCAAGTGCATTTTCTTTCACTGATTGTGAATACAAGTAGATAGGTAGGTACATGTATATATGTATACATAAGCATATTTTACTGTACAATAAAATTAGAATCAAAGTTTCTAATATAATATTGGAGCATGACTTTTTTCATTTAACTTCATATCATCAGAACTTTCCAAAGTTATTAACACACTACAAAAACATACTTTAATGACTACATAAATTCTACATCTTATGGATTTGCCATAATTAATATAACTGGTCTCCTCTTGTTGGACATTTAGACTGTATACCTTTTTTCCTAATGATGTGGAATGGTTATACCATTTAAAACCCCCAAGGGTAATATATGTTACACTGTTTTCTTGGTAACACAAATAATTATAACTAAAACAATCTTTGAGAATTTGAAAATCAACAATAAAACACCAAGATACAAATAAAAAACAGGAAAAAAGAGGAAGATTGATCTCACTTGAAATTCATTATCTAAAACCACAGATGGGCTCTTGTATGCTGTTCAATACTTTAATTCTGTATTTCAAAAAAGTTTGTTTTTCTATCCTCTGAATTAACAACTTCCTATATTCTCCTTTGACTTAAAAAACTCCTATTCTAGCACTCACTTTAACATCATTTATGACCTTGCCTAAGATTTGAATCAGAAAACTGAAGCCATTAGAAAAGAACTCTCATCATTCTACTGCAATATCTGCAAACCGATTTGCACCAATCCTCTTTCTTATTGTTCCAGTTACAACTGTAAAGCATCTCTCCCATAATCAAATATAAATTTCCCTCATTCATTCTTTTGATCCCCTTCTCTCTTCATTTTTTAGTTATCATGAATCCTTTAGTTTCTCTCTCTCTCAGTTTCTCTCTCTCTCTCCTGGATCATTGCCATTAGCATAGAAGCATAACCTAGTTCAATGCAGTCCAGTATAGCAGCCACTGGCTACATATGGCTTGTGCAACTGAGAAAATGAATTTTTAATTTAGATTAATTTTAATTTTAATAGCTACATGTGACTAGTGGCTATAGTATTGACCAGTTCAGTCCTAGAATATCCCATTCCAAACCCTCCTGGGAGCCCACATACCTGTCCAACTATTCCATCTTTTTACCACACTTCACAACCAAGCCTCCAAAAGACTGTTGATAACTCCCTACCTTCACATCCACATCTACTTTCCACTTCTTGGTCCATTTATCATGACATTTGTTCCCATTACTCCACTAAAATGGCTCTTGTAAATGTTCATCAGTGACCTCAATGGTGCAAATCTTTATTAGTTTCTTTTGCTGGGGTAACATATCACCACAAATTTAATGACTTAAAACAATGCAAATTTATATTCTTATACTTCTGGAGGTCAAAACTCCAAAATGGATAACATGGGCTAAAGTGATGTCAGAGACACTTTTTTTTTTTTTTCTGGAGACTCAAGAGGAAATTCCATTTTCTTGCCTTTTCTAACTTCTAGAGGCTGGCTGCATTCCCTCGTTTGTCTCATTCTCAATTTTCAAACCAGTAAGAGCAGATCAAGCTCTTTTCATGCTTCATGACTTTGACCTCCTGTTTTGTCCCCCTTTCCCACTTATAAGGTCACTTATGTTTACAATCAGTTCACTGGATTTCTATGATAATTTTCCTGTCTAAAAAAGCAGACAGGCAACCATAATTCTACCAGGAAGTTTAATAACTCATTGGTATATTCCAGGAATTTAAATGTGGGTACTGCTGAAAGGTCATTTTTTTTTTTTTTTGCCTACCACACAATTCAATTGTAACTTTTTCTTTCCAAAATTATTCCACCGCTGAACAGCATATGACACATGTAACCACAACTTCATTTTCAAAACTCTCACCTTTCTTTGTTTCCTTGACCCATACTCTCCCAAATTCTTCCTACTTTCTGGTTACCTTCACTACACTACCTTTATATGTAGCAATTCTTCAGAAGTCATTCTTTACACCACAAATTCCCCACAGATAGTTTAATTTAGTCCTACGGCTTTGTTGTTGTTCAGTTACTAAGGTGTGTCTGACACTTTGTGACCCCATGGACTGCAGCATGCCAGGTATCTCTGTCCTTCAGTATCTCCTGGAGTTTTGTTCAAGCTCATGTTCATTGAGTCGGTGATGCCATCCAACCATCTCATCCTCTGTCTCCTCCTTCTCCTCCTGCCCTCAATCTTTCCCAGCAATGGTCTTTTCCAATTATGCGGCTCTTCACATCAGGTGACCAAAGTATTGCAGCTTCAGCTTCAGCATCAGTCCTTCCAATGTGTATTCAGGGTTGATTTCCTTTAGGATTGACTTGTTTGATCTCCTTGCTGCCCAAGAGACTCTCAAGAGTCTTCTTCAGCACCATAGTTTGAAAGCATCAATTCTTCGGGATGTAGACTTCTTTATGGCCCAATTCTCACAACTGTACATGACTACTGGAAAAACCATATCTTTGACTATATAGACCTTTGTAGGCAAAGTGATGTCTCTGTTTTTTAATAGGCTGTCTAGGTTTGTCATATCTTTCCCTCCAAGGAGGGATTTTTCAGTGATTTTTTGAGCCCAAGAAAATGAAATTTGTCACTGTTTCCACTTTTTCCCCATCTATTTTCCATAAAGTGGTAGGACTGGATGCCATGATCTTAGTTTTTTGAATGCTGAGTTTTAAGCCAGCTTTTTCACTCTCCTCCTTCACCCTCATCAAGATGCACTTTACTCCCTCTTCACTTTCTGCCATTAGCATTGTATTATCTACATAGCTGAAGTTGTTGATATTTCTCCCAGAAATCTTGATTCCAGGTTGTGATTCATCCAGCCCAGCTTTTCTTACTCTGCATATAAGTTAAATAAGCAAGGTGACAATATACAGCCTTTATGTCTTTCTTTCCCAATTGTGAACCAGTCCATTGTTATATTCCCAGTTCTAACTGTTGCATCTTGTCCTGCATACAGGTTTCTTAGGAAGTAGGTAAGGTGGTCTGTTATTCCCATCTTTTTTAAGAATTTTCCACAGTTTGTTGTGATCCACACAGTCAAAGGCTTTAGTGTAGTCAATGAAGGAGTAGATTTTTTTTTAATCCCCTTGCTTTCTTTATGATACAACTAATGTTAGCAATTTGATCTCTGGTTCTTCTGCCTTTTCTAAACCCAGCTTTTACATCTGGAATTTCTCAGTTTACATACTGCTGAAGCCTAGCTTGAAGAATTTTGATCATAATCTTACTAGAATGTGAAATGAGCACAATTGTATGGTAGTTTGAACATTCTTTGATATTTCCCTTGGAATCAGAATGAAAATTGAACTTTTCCAGTCCCGTGGCCACTGCCGAGTTTTCCAAATTTGCAGGCATATTAAGTGCAATGCTTTAACAGCATTATCTTTTAGGATTTGAAATAACTCAGCTGGAATTATATGACCTCCACTAGCTATGTTCATATTAAGGCCAACTTGACTTCACACTCCAGGATGTCTGGCTCTAGATGAGTGACCACACCATCACGGTTACTCAGGTCATTAAAATCTTTTTTGGTATACTTCTTCTGTGTATTCTTGCCACCTCTTCTTAAGCTCTTCTGCTTCTGTTAGATACTTGCTGTTTCTGTTCTTTGTTGTATCCATCTTTGCATGAAAAATTCCCTTGGTATCTCCGATTTTCTTGAAGCAATATCTCTTTCTCATTCTATTGTTTTCCTCTATTTCTTTGCATTGTTCACTTAAGAAGACTTTCTTATCTCTCCTTGCTATTCTCTGGATCTCTGCACTCAGTTGGGTATATCTTTCCCTTTCTCCTTTGCCAATGGCTTTAAATGTCACATGCATGTTGCTGACTCCAAAATATATATATTTCTTACCCTATCCCTATGTTTCAGATATGTATGTGCATCTGACTCCTTACTCCATGTGGATATCTTATGGATATCTCACAGTTAACATTGCTCAGAAGCCTTTGTTTTCTTTCAAGCATAGTTTTTCTTTATCTCTTTTCATTCTCATTTCAATGAAGGGCATCACAAAATACCCACTTGCTCACATTGAAAAACCCAGGAGTTATTATTACTAGTAAAAGGGAGCATAATACAAGAAGAAAAATATTATTAAAAAATATATGTACCAAATAATACAAGCCCAAAATACATCAAGCAATAGCTGACAGAACTTCAAGGAGCAAAAATTACAGCACAAATTGTAGCTAGGTATTTTAATACACCCCTATTGATACGGATAAATCCAGCAGAGCCAAAATGAGCCTATATATCAAAATTCTAAAAAATGAAATTAATAACCTTATACTGGTAGATAATATTTGCTGTCTGAACTATAACTATCCAAAAGCTTCCATAAAGATTTGCAAAAAATTCTGCCAAAAATTCACTAACCCAAATAAAAACCCTATTATAGTTTATTTATGTGTGGCAGTAAAAAGAGCTTAATACCATTCTATTTTCAAATGAATATAAATTGTATTGCCACTATAGCTCAGAACTTCTGATAGGATTACATATCAAGCTTCTATAGCTTAAATATATGGCACATTTTATCTACTCTCTTTTCTACTCCTTTTATAAATCATTACTGTATACTAGAATGTTATATCATAATGGAATTACATAATATATTTACACTTTTCAACATGGTAGCCACTAGTTATGTGTGACTACTAAGCATGTAAAATGTAGTCAGTGTGATGAGAAACTTTTATTTTCATTTTATTTAATTTAAACTAACAAATTTAGATATACACATGCAGTTCATGCTACTGTTTTGGACAGTAAATCTCAAAAGGTTTAGTTCTTCATGGACTCCAATATTTTCTTTTCCCAGGTTCCTAGATGCACTACCAACATCTTCTTCAATTCAGATACTATCTTTAACAAATGGTTAATTTAAATTACATTATAGCATCTAATTGAGCAGGGTCATTGAGTTAACACAAACATAGTTCCACTAATAAGGTCACTGAATGTTAAATAAGTTAATATACTCTGCAGAGATTATTGGAGAGTTGTTATAGGTGTTGTATAGTGTTTTAGTACTGTTTTAAGGAAGTGTTTTTGTTTAGGCCATGCTGGGTCTTCAGTGCTGCGCAGGCTTTTCTCAAGTTGTGGCAAAACATGTTTTAAGTATTGTTTTTTTTTTTTTTTTTCATTTATTTGTATTAGTACTGTTTTAAGGAGCTCTTAGATGATCTGAAAATTCATCATTTTTCCAATTTGAAACAATGGAATATAGATTTCTGCTGTCAGAAAATTCACACTTAAACATGTTTTCTGAAATGAATTACATTTGGGTGACAAGTGATACTTGTATATATAACCCTACACCCTTCCAAAAATATATACATTTTATTTCCAAGTACATGAGGAACATATACAAAGGTAAACTATTGTACTATATTGTATGGTACTATACTACAAAGGAAGTCTTAATAATTCTAAAGATTCAAAACCGTACAGATGATGTTCTCAGATCATAGCACAATAAAACTAAGAAAAATTGTCAAAGGATAGTTTTTTAAAATCTTAGAAGAAATGATACAAGAAGGATATAATTTTACAACTCAGTGACATAGTGGATCCAAGGACTAATTAATAAATGCATAATTTTGGCAATACATAAACCCACCAAACAATTTAACCACAAAAATATGACAACCAGATAATATGTGCTTACTGAAGCAATAAAAAGGAAGTATTCACAACCATATAAAAAAACACTCCATATAAAAAAACACTACTGAATAAATGCATTAAGCCTCTATATCCAATGACAAGTTACAGAAACAGAGTCGGACACTACTTAGTGACTAACCCACTCATTCTGGACTGGAAAATTCCATGGACTGTATAGTCCATGGGGTTGCAAAGAGTCAGGCACAACTGAATGACTTTCACTTTCAAAGACATAAAGAAGGCACCACAAAGAGATAGGTAGGAGAGGCAGAAATAAAGTATAGTCAGGAACCCCACAACCAGGTCAGTAACCCATTGAAGGGAGTAATATCACAATTGTAAAAGTCTTTTTCAAAGAGCAAGGGATCCAAGGCCTACATTGGGGTTCTCATCCTTGGTGGTCCTGTAGCAGAACATCTGTCTTTGAAAAACAGTGGGGACTAAGTTTGGGAAAGCCAGAGAGCTATAGGAAACAGAAATTTGGCTCTTAAAGTGCATGCCCAAAACGTCATATTTTTCAAGTTCCAGAATAGAGGTAGCAGCTTCAAAGGAGCTTGAGTCAGACTCACTTGCTGATCTTGCAGAGGCAAGAGGAAAGTGGAAATTCCCCTGGGGACGAAGATACTGGAGGCAGCCATTACTGGGAGCACATTCTACTGTGATTACAATAGTGTTGGCAACTGTCATTTTGTAATTCTCTCTAGACTACTACTGAAGAAGAACATACAGAGAAAAACTGGACAAAAAAGTTCCTAATGACCTGAAAACCATGATGGTGTGGTCACTCACTTAGAGCCAGACATCCTGGAATGTGAAGTTAAGTTGGCCTTACTATGAACAAAGCTAGTGGAAGTGATAGAATTCCAGCTGAGCTATTTCAAATTTTAAAAGGTAATGCTGTTAAAGTGCTGCACTAAATATGCCTGCAAATTTGGAAAACTCAGCTGTGGCCACAGGACTGGAAAAGTTCAATTTTCATTCTAATCCCAAAGAAGGAAAATGACAAAGAATGTTCAAACTACTGCACAATTGTGCTCATTTCTCATTAGCAGGATAATGCTCAAAATCTTTCAAGGTAGGCTGTAGCAGTACATGAACTGAGAACTTCCAAATGTACATGCGAGGTTTAGAAAAAGCAGAGAAACCAGAAATCAAATTGCCAACATCCACTGGATCATAGAAAAAGCAAGGGAATTCCAGAAAAAAACATCTACATCTACTTTTGCTTCAGTGACTATGATTTTGATTGTGTGGATCACAGCGAACTGGAAAATCTTAAAGACATGGGAATACCAGACCACTTTGTCTGCCTCCTGAGAAACTGGTATGCAGGTCAAGATGCAACAGTTAGAACCAGACAAGGAATAATGAACTGGTTCACAATTGGGAAGAAGTACATCAAGGCTGTATATTGTCATCCTGTTTACGTTCTACTCAGAGTACATCATGCAAAATGCCAGGCTGGATGAAGCACAAGTTGGAATCATGATTGCCTGGAGAAATATCAATAACTTCAGATATTCAGATGATACAAGCCTAATGGTAGAAACTGAAGAGGAACTAAACAGCCTCTTGATAAGGGTGAAAAAGGAGAGTGAAAAACTGGCTTAAAACTCAACATTCAAAAAAATAAGATCATGGCATATGGTCCCATCATTTCATGGCAAATAGATGGGGGAACAATGGAAACAGTGAGAGACTTTCTTTTCTTGGGCTCCAAAATCACTGCAAATTGTGACTGCAGCCATGAAATTAAAAGACAATTGCTACTTGGATGAAAAGTCATGACAAACCCAGACAGTGTATTAAATAGCAGACATCATTTTGCTGACAAAGGTCCATCTAGTCAAAGCTATCATTTTTCCAGCAGTCAAGTATGGATGTGAGAGTTGGACCATAAAGAAGGCTGAGTGCTGAAGAATTGGTGCTTTTGAACTGTAGTGCTGGAGAAGACTCTTGAGAGCCCCTCGGACAGCAAGTTCAAACCAGTCAACCCTAAAGGAAATCAACCCTGCATGTCCATTGGAAGAACTAATGCTGAAGCTGAAGTTACAATACTTTGGCCACATGATGTGAAGAGCTGAATAATTGGAAAAGACCCTGTTGCTGGGAAAGATTGAGGGCAGGAGGAGAAAGGGGTGACAGAGGATGAGATAGTTGGATGGCATCACTGACTCAATGGACATAAGTTTGGGCAAAGTCTCAAAGAAGGTGAAGGCCAGGGAAGCCTGGCGTGCTGCAGTCCATGGGCTTGCAGAGTCGGACACAACTGAGTGACTAAAGAACATCAACATCTAGCCTATTACCACTGGAGAACAAGTCTCCCCCCTACCCATGTCTCAAAGATAGCCATATGTGTCCCAGCCTTGCCCTACAGTAGACCAACATCACCCCTGAGGCACTCCATAGGCTATATAGACACCTTCATAGGGCAACTGGCCTGTTCCAGAAACCAGCATCTGCCCAGTGCCATCCTGGTCTCTGCAGCTGACTGAGTGGGAAGATTATTGCACCATCCATCAGGTTTGCAGTCACTCCACAAGGCACAGGCTCACAATCTACTGTTCCAAGGGCCAACCACACATATCAGTGCACCCATAGTTGTCAGTCCCACCATGAGACTACACACAACCCACCTTGTGGGCACTCTTAGTTCATTTAGCTCTGGTGAAGATAAGAGAGCATGCTGATGGGCCCCGTAGGATGTCTCTTATACAAGGCCAATTCTAAATTGAGAAATGTAACCAACCTAATACATTGAAATAAACACAAAATATTGTGCAGAATATGAATGAACGAGGCATAATCTCAGAGAAACGAAGTGAAAGTTGCTCAGTCATATCCAACTCTTTGCGATCCCATGGACTATACAGTCCATGGAATTCTCCTAGACAAAATACTGGAGTGGGTAGCCTGTCCCTTCTCCAGGGAATCTCCTTCATTGCAGGCAGATTCTTGACCAATTGAGCTATCAGGGAAGCCCCAATCTCAGAAGAAGAGCTAAACAAAGTGGAGATAATCAATCTATCCAATAAAAAGTTCAAGATTGTAATAGTAAAGATGTCCACCAAATTCACAAGAAGAATAAACGAACACAGTGAGAATTTCAACAAAGCATCAGAAAATAGAAAAAACCAAATAAAGCTGAAGAATACAATGCCTGAAATTATATATGTATATACTGAGAAGGAATTAACAGTGTATTTGGTGATGCACAGGAATGGATCAGCAATATGAAGGATAGAGTACTAGAAATTACACAAGCTGAACAGAAAAAAAGTAATTGAAAACAGTAAGAATAGTTTAAGAGACCTCTCTGGAATGGTATCAATAATATTAACATTCCTACCATAGGAAGTCCCCACAGTGAAACTAGAGAGAGAGAAAGGAGAAGGTAACTTATTTGAAGAAATAATAGCTAAAAATGTCTCTAAACTAGGAAAGGAAACAGACATCCATGTCCAGGAAGCAGAGGGAGTCCCAAAGAAATCCATGCCAAGACATATGACAATTAAAATGGCAAAAATGAAAGATAAAGAGAATTTTGAAAACAGCAAGAAAAAAAAAAAAAAACTATTAGTGATGTACAAGGTAATTCCCATAAGGTTGTCAACTAACATTTCAAGTGCACGTAGAACATTTTCAAGGATAGTTCACATGCTACACACACACACACACAAATTGAAAAAAAAAAAAATAAACACGTGGAGTATGAATAACATGCTACTAAAGAACCAATGGTTTACTAATAAAATCAAGGAGGAAATTAAAAAAAAAAAATACTTGCAGACAAATGGAAATGTAAATACATCCAAACTCCATGGCATGCAGCAAAAGTCATTTTAAGAGGTAAGTTGTTAGCAATACAAGCCTTCTTCAGGAAGCAAGAAAAATCTCAAATACACAACCTAACCTTATGCCTAAAGGAACTAGAAAAAGAAATTAGTATAAGGAAGGAAATATTAAAGATCAGAAGAGAAATCTATGAAATAGAGACCAAAATAATTGAAAAGATCATGGAGACTAAGAGATGGTTCCTTCAAAAGATAAGCAAAACTGATAAACCTCTATCAGACTCATTAAAATGAAAAGAGAAAGGGCCCAAGTGAATAAAATCATAAATTAAAAAAAAATTTGCAAGAGACACCACAGAAAAACAAAGAATAATAAGAGATATCTATGTCAATAAAATGGACATTCTAAAAGAAATGGATGAATTTCTAGAAACATATAATCTTTGAAGACTAAATCAGGAAGAAATGAGAACTATGAACAGACAAATCAACACTAATAAAATTAAATCAGTAATTAAAATATTTTCAACACGCAAAAATTCATGACCAGAAAGCTTCACAGGTGAATTCTACCAAACATTTAAAGAATAGTTAAAGCCTATCCTTCTCAAATTATTCCAAAAAATTGAAAAGAAAGAAATGCTTCCAAACTTTTTCTTCAAGGCTAGCATCAACAGGATATGTAAACCAGAGGACAACATGCAAATAAATAAATAAAACTACAGGGCAATATCTCTGATAAACATTGATGCAAAAAATCCTCAGCAAAATATTAGCAAAAAGTTCAACAATACACTGAAATAATCATACGTTTATTCCAGGGATGCAAGCATAGTTAAATATCAACAAATACACCAATGTTATACATCACATTAACAAATTTTGAAGAAATAACAAGCATATGATTATCTCCACAGATGCAGAAAAGTTTTTTTTAACTAAATTCAACATCCATTTATGATAGAAACTTTCAAGAAAGTGAGTAAACAGGGAACATATCTTAACATAATAAAGGCTCTATAAGAAAAACCCACAGAAAGCATCATGCTAAATGGTAAAAAAATTGAAAACATTTCCTCTAAGGTCAGGAACAATACAAAGATGCTCACTCACCACTTTTATTCAATACAGTAATGGGGACTTCCCTTGTGGTACAGTGGATATGAGTCTGGCTGCCAATGCAAGGGACATGGGTTCCATCCCTGGTGTGGGAAGATTCCACATGCTTCAGAGCAAATAAAGTTCACACACTACAACTAATGAGCCTGCATGTTTCAACTACTGAAGCCTGTGCATCTAGAGCTTGTGCTGTTCTCCTCAACAAGAGAAACCACTGCAATGAGAAACCCACACACCACAACAAAGAGTAGCCTCTGCTTACTGCAACTAGGGAAAGCCCACATGCAGCAATGAAGACCCAGTGCAACCAAAAATAAATAAAAATGAGAGTCTTACCCACATCAATCAAATGAGAAAAGAAAGCAAATCAGATTGGAAAGAAAGAAGTAAAACCCTCACTGTTTGCTGGTGCATGATACTATATATAAAAAATTATAAAGCTACAAACAAAAAAAAATAACAAAACTTTTAAGACTAATAAATGAATTTAGTACGGTGGCAAGATGCAATATTAATATACATAAATCTGCTGCATTTCTATATACTACTAATTATCAGAAGGAGAAATTAAGGTTAAAATTTACTGGAATTGACATGATGGCAGAGGAATTGGTGGACATGGAGCACATCTCTCTCCATGGATGCATCAAGAATACATCTACATATTGTAAAGTAATTAGCCTTCAACTAATAAAAATAAATGAAAAAATACATAAATAAACAGCTCTGGTAAAAAAAAAAAGAATACATCTACAGATGGCATCATTCCTCACAGAACACCAGCTGAATACTGGCAGGAGTCCCTAACCACTGGAATAGAATATATGGTTCCATGCACAACTTAGTAGGATGAAGGGAGGAAGGGAGAAGGAGGAGAGTGAGCAGGACCTGCACCCAGCTGTGGGGGAGATGAAGTAGCAGAGAGATCCTCACATCCAGGACAATTGGTTGAAACAGAAGGGAAGTATTTGAGGCTGTTGTGGAGAGTGAAGCAGCTGATCTGTGATAGTCTGAATGGAGTGAGAATCACACAGATAATTTGTATGTATTCCAGACAGGGAAGCAAGTCCACCAGTGTGCATGGAAGCTGGGAGCTGGAGCATATGTATTGGAGAGTAATTCTGGGACAAGGACTGCTGTTGACTATGTGGAGATAGCCTGAGGATATGGGAGAAGGAAATCTCAATTTGGGCAGCCATGGAAGTGGTGCATTACTGCTCAGTCATGCATAGTGGGTAGAGACATCACCGCAGCCTCTGTCTCCTCACACACTGGCCCACAGCTGAGCAACAGAGAAAGACACCAGCAAGGGTGGTCCTTCGAGTGCCTGATATGCCAAGTAATAAAATAGAGAAGGACCAACCAGGGAAGCCTTTTGAGTGTCAGCTGCCAAGAAGCTAGAAAATAATCCTAATAGAACCATATCACCTGCAAGTGTTGCTACTGGCTTCCTCAGACACCTGGTTCCTCTGAGGTCCCTGTGATCCAAACAGCCATGCCACCTCCATGTCCAGTCCTCACTGAGGCAAACCCAAATCCTCTAGGGCCACCTCCGGAGCAAAGTCCAGTGAATTATCCATATGCAGAGGTGAAGATAAAGCCACAATTGAGCTCCAGAGGTGGAGCAACTAAGGAAGAGGATCAAAAACCTTTCCATCAGCTGTATAAGCTGCCAATTAAATCTACATGATAACCTAGTAGACTTTGTCTATGGATTATATAAAAGGACAATGAATGTTCCCACAAAAGAAAACACTCTAGCTCTGGAAGCTGTGAACTTTGGAGGCAAGCACACACAGGCGTAGGACCAGATTAGAGTTTGAGCTGTCCCCATAGCATGTACAAAGACCTGTCTCCCAGCATAGGAGTACCCTCTAGGAAGCTGGAGGGCTCCCTATGGAGGGGGAAGGCTGTGGCTCACAGCAGGGAAAAGGATGCTGACAGCTGAGACCAGAGGGGGGGAAAAATTAGTATCATTCTTATGTTTGAGTCATTCTGTAGTTGGTTCTGGATTTTTGTTTTCATTTTTCCTCTTCTTTTTCTCTCTCTTGTTGAGGTTGTTATTTTCATTATTTCTATTTAGGTTTTTGGGAACCTTTTAAAAATCACAGTTTTTATTTCCTTTATATATTTCTACATCTGTTGTTGACATTTTATTGTTTTAATTTATTTTTTTTAATTTAGTATTTTTTGATTATTTTCTTGCAAGTTTTCTTTGATACATAGACATTTCTGTATACTTTTATTTAACTTTGCTTTTCTCTTTTTATCCTTTTTCACCATTTTTGTTCATTTGTCTTGTTTCCTTTGCTTTAGTCCTTACTTGGCTCTGATGTGGTTTTATTTTCTGTTTTGTGCTTCAGTTAGCTTAGTTTTTAATTGGTTTATATCATTTTTTAAAATTCCTTTTGCTCACCAGATCACTCTCTTGTACTGTGTTTTCTTTGGTCTGTTTTGGTTTTGTTTGTGTATGTGTGCATGTGTTCCTTCTTTTTTCTTTCTATTTGCCTGATTTTGCTTTTACCATTTTTCTAGGTTTCATTTTTTGTATCTTTTATTTATCTATTTTGCTTTTTGTGTGTTTGTTTTAATCTCCTTTACTGCCATGACAAATGACTTGTGGGATTTAGTTCCCCAACCAAAAGTAGGGACTGAGCCCCTTGAGTGGGAATGCTGAGTCCAGGACACAAGATTGCCAGAGAACTCCTGACCCCAGGAAGTATTAATCAGTGAGAACTCCCACAAACACCTCCATCCAAATACAAGACACAGCACAACCCAACTGCCTGCAGCACCCAGCCCCGCATGTCCAACCCAAACAATAAGAAGACAGGAACTAAAGGCAATCATCAGCAGACAGGCTGCCTACAGAAAACTCAAAACACACTACCTCACAAGGCCCTTCCCATCAGAGGGAAAAATTCATCTTCTCTCATCAGAAGAAAGGCACACGTCCCTCCCAATATGAAGCTTACAAAAACCACGGGACCAACTTCACCCAACAGGGGCAGACAACTTGGAAAGTACTATGAACCTATAGCTTGGGTAAAGGAGACCTCAAACACAGTGTTAGGGGAAAAAATTGAAAAGACAAACAAATAATGTGCAAATGGGGGAAAAAGCTAAAAATGTACAAGATCAAATAAATGAAGAGGAAATAGGCAAATTACCTGAAAAAGAATTATGAGTAAGGATAATTATGATACAAAATCTTAAAAATATGATATGAGAAAATGCAAGAATCATTTAACACACTTAACAAGGATCCAGAGGAAAACAATAATAAAAAGCAACAAACAACACAATCACTGAAATTACAAATACTCTACAGAGAGTTAGTAGCAGAAAAACCGAGGCAGAAGTGATAAGTGAACTGGAAAACACAAAGGTGGAAAAAAACTGTAGAAGGGCAAAATAAAGACATATGGCAAAATATTAAACACTCCAACAATTGAATTATTAAGTTTATCAGAAGAAGACAAGAAAGAAAAGGATCTGAGAAAATAATTTTTAAGAGATTATGGCTGAAAATGTTCCTAACAAGGGAAAGGAAATAGTTAAACAAGTACAAGAAATGCAGAGTCCCATAGTGGATAAAGTCAAAGAGAAACACAGCAAGACACATAATGATTAAACTAATAAAAATTAAACGCATATAAAAAATAAAAGAGCAAGAGGAAATCAACAAGTAACACACAAGAAGAATTTCCATAATGTTAAGAGATTGTTGTTCAGTAGAAACTCTGCAGGCCAGAGGGAGTGGAAAGATGCATTAAAAGAAATACTATTCAACGTAGTTTTGCAAGTTTTGGCCACAGCAATCAGAGCAGAAAAAGAAATAAAAGGAATTCAGATTGGAAATAAAGAAGTAAAACTCTCACTGTTTGCAGATGACATGATCCTCTACATAGAAAACTCTAAAGACTCCACCAGATTACTAGAGCTAATCAATGAATACAGTAAAGTTTCAGGATATAAAATTAACACACAGAAACCTCTTGCATTCCTATATACTAACAATGAGAAAACAGAGAGAGAAATTAAGGAAAAAATTCCATTCACCATTGCAATGAAAAGAATAAAATACTTAGGAATAAATCTACCTAAAGAAACAAAAGACCTATATATAGAAAACTATAAAATGCTGATGAAAGAAATCAAAGAGGACACAAATAGATGGAGAAATATACCATGTTCATGGATTGGAAGAATCAATACAGTGAAAATGAGTATGCTACCCAAAGCAATCTATAGATTCAATGCAATCCCTCTCAAGCTACCAACGGTAATTTTCACAGAACTAGAACAAATAATTTCACAAGTTGTATGGAATTACAAAAAACCTCGAATAGGCAAAGCAATCTTGAGAAAGAAGAATGAAACTGGAGGAATCAACCTGCCTGACTTCAGGCTATACTACAAAGCTACAGTCATCAAGAGAGTATGGTACTGGCACAAAGCCAGAAATATAGATCAATGGAACAGAATAGAAAGCCCAGAGATAAATCCATGTACCTAGGGACATCTTATCTTTGACAAAGGAGGCGGGAATTTACAATGGAGAAAAGACAATATCTTTAACAAGTGGTGCTGGGAAAAATGGTCAACCACTTGTAAAAGAAACTAGAACACTTTCTAACACCATGCACAAAAATAAACTCAAAATGGATTAAAGATCTAAATGTAAGATCAGAAATGGTAAAACTCCTAGAGGAAAACATAGGCAAAACACTCTCTGACATAAATCACTGCAGGATTGTCTACGACCCACTTCCTAGAGTAATGGAAATGAAAGCAAAAATAAACAAATGGGACTTGATTCAACTTAAAAGCTTTTGCACAATGAAGGAAACTATAAGCAAGGTGAAAAGACAGCCTTTAGAATTGGAGAAAATAATAGCAAATGAAGCAACTGACAAAGAATTAATCTCAAAAATATATAAACAGCACCTGCAACTCAATTCCAGAAAAATAAGCGACCCAATCAAAAAATGGGCCAAAGAACTAAACAGACATTTCTCCAAAGAAGACATACAGATGGCTAACAAACACATGAAAAGATGCTCAACATCACTCATTATCAGAGAAATGCAAATCAAAACCACAATGAGGTACCATCTCACACTGGTCAGAATGGCTGCTATTAAAAAGTATACAAACCATAAATGCTGGAGAGGGTGCAGAGAAAAAGGAAACCTCTTACGCTGTTGATGGGAATGCAAACTAGTACAGCCACTATGGAGAACAGTGTGGAGAGTCCTTAAAAAGCTGGAAATAGAACCGCCATATGACCCAGCAATCCCACTCCTTGGCATACATGCTGAGGAAACCAGAATTGAAAGAGACACATGTACCCCAATGTTCATCACAGCACTGTTTACAGTAGCCAAGACATGGAAGAAACCTAAATGTCCATTGACAGATGAATGGATAAGAAAGCTGTGGTACATATACACAATGGAATATTACTCCGCTATTAAAAAGAGTGCATTTGAATCAGTTCTAATGACGTGAATGAAACTGGAGCCTATTATACAGAGCAAAGTAAGTCAGAAAGAAAAATACCAATACTGTATATTAACACATATATATATGGAATTTAGAAAGATGGTAATGATGACCCTATATGTGGCAAAAGAGACTTAGATGTAAAGAACAGACTGTTGGACTCTGTGGGAGGTAAGGGTGGGATGATTTGAGAGAATAGCATTGAAACATATATATTATCTTATGTGAAATAGATTGCCAGTGCAGGTTCAATGCATGAGGCAGGGTGCTCATGGCTGGTGCACTGGGATGACCCTGAGAGATGGAATGGGGAGGGAGGGTCTGGATGGGGAACACATGTATGCTTATGGCTGATTCATGTGAATATATGGCAAAAACCACCACAATATTGTAAAGTAATTAGCCTCCAATTAAAATAATAAAAATAAATCAATAAAATGAAGTAGAGAGAGACTAAAAAAAAAGAAAGAAAGAAAAAGGAAAAAGCCTACAACCAAGATAACTAACCATCAAGGATCTTATTCAAAATTAATGGCGAAATCAAAAGATTAAAGACAAGCAAAAGTTTAGAGAATTCAGCACCACAAAACCAGCTTTAGAGCAAATGTTAAAAGGACTTCTCTAGGCCAAAAACATAAGAGAAGGAAAAGATATACAAAAAACAAACTGAAAACAATTATCAAACTGAAAACAAAAATCAAAAAATCAAAATTAACAAAAAATCAAAATCAACAAAAATCAAAATTAACAAACTGAAAACAAAAATCCCTCCTCTAGGAGATTTTCCCAACTCAGGGATCGAGCCCAGGTCTCCAGCATTGCAGGATTCTTGACCATGTGAGCCACCCAGGGAAGCCCAAAAACAATTAAGAAAATGTCAAAAGGAATATATATATATATCAATAATTATTTTAAATGTAAATGGATTAAATGCTCCAACCAAAACACAAAGGCTGGCTGACTGCATACAAAAGCAAAACCTTTATATATGCTGTCTACAAGAGACCCACTTAATACCTAGAGATATATACAGACTGAAAGTAAGGGGATGAAGAAAGATACCTCATGCAAATGGAAATCAAAAGAAAGCCAGAGTAACAATTCTTAAATCAGGTAAAATAGACTTTTAAATAAGGAATATTGCAAGAGATGAGGAAGGACACTACACAATAATCAAGAGATCAATCCAAGAAGAAGACATAACAATTGTAAATATTTATGCACCCAACCTAAAAGAACCTCAATACATAAGGCAAACACTAGCATACATAAAAGAAAAAAATGACAGCAACAAAATGATAGTATGGTAGTTTAACACCACATTTACATCAATGGATCAATCATCCAGGCAGAAAATTAATAAAGGAAAACAAGCATTGAGTGACACATTAGATCAGATGGACCTAATTGATATCTACAGGAAATATCACCAAAAGCAGCAGAATATACTTTTTATCAAGTGCACATGGAACATTCTCCAGAATAGATCACATCTTGGATCACAGATCAATTCTTGGTAAATTTAAGATAAATGAAGTCATATCAAGCATCTGTTTTGATCACAACACTATGAGTTTAGATATCAATTACAAGAAAAATCTATTTAAAAAACACAAATATATAGGATAAATGATATGTTTCTAAATAACCAAGAGTTTACTGAAAAAAATAAAAGGAAATAAAAAAAAACAAAACTAGAAACAAATGACAATGAAAACATGATGACCCCAAACCCATGGGATGCAGCAAAGCATTTCTAAGAGGGAAGTTTATAGCATGACATTCCTATCTCAAGAAACAAGAAAACCATCAAATATACAACTTAACCTTACATGCAAAGCAACCAGAAAAAGAACAATAACAGCAACAAAACGAAGTTAGTAGAAGGAAAGAAATCATAAAGATCAGAGGAGAAATAGATGAGAATGAAATAAAGGAAACAATAGCAGAGATCAATAAAACAACAAAATTAACAATCCATAAGCCAGCCTCATCAAGAAAAAATAGAGAAGACTCAAACCAATAAAATCAGTAAGAAAAAGGAGAGGATACAGCAGAAAATGCAGAAATACCAAGGATCATAAGGACTACTGTGAACAATTATATGAAATTTTTTTAAAATGGATAAATCTTAGAAAAGTACAACCTTTCAAGACTGAACCAAGAAGAAATGGAAAATGTAAACAGACAAAACACAAGCACTGAAATTGAAACTGAGTTTTAAAAACAATCTCCCAAAAAACAAAAGCCCAGGGCAAGATGGCTTCACAGGCAAATTCTCTCAAACAATTAGAGATGAGCTAACATCTGTCTTTCTCAACCTTTCAAAAAACTGCATAAGGAAGAACACTCCCAAACTCTTTCTATGAGGCCACCATCACACTGATACCAAAATAAAAATATCACAAAAAAAGCAAATTATTTGCCAGTATCTCTGATGAACATAGATGTGAAATCCTCAACAAAATACTGGAAAACAGAACCCAACAAAACATTGAAAGCATGATACTAGATGGTCAAGTGGGGTTTATCACAGAAATACAGGTATTCTTCAATATATGCAAATCAATCAATGTGATACACCATATTAACAAATTGAAAGATAAAAATAATATGGTAATCTCCACAGATACAGGAAAAGCTTTACACAAGATCCAAAACATATTTATGATTAAAAAAAACCTCTCCAGAAAATGGTTATAGAATGAAAGTACCTCAAGATAATAAAGGCCATATATGACAAACCCATAGCAAACATTATTCTCAATGGTGGAAAATTTAAACCATTTCCTCTAAGATCAAAAACAAGACAAGAGTGCTCAATCTCTCCACTATTATTCAACATAGTTTTGGAAGTCCTATCCATCGCAATAAAAGAGGGAATATAAATAAAATGAATTCAGAATGGAAAAGCTGTAAAATTCTCACTATTTGCAAATGACATGATACCATATAAGGAAAATCCTGCATCTGCTGGATCATCAAAAAAGCAAGAGAGTTCCAGAAAAACATATATTTCTACTTCATTGACTTTGCCAAAGCCTTTGACTGTGTGGACCACAAGAATCTGTGCAAAATAAGATGAGAATACCAGACCACCTGACCTGCCTCTTGAGAAACCTGTATACAGGTCAGGAAGCAACAGCTAGAACTGGACATGGAACAACAGACTGCTTCCAAATAGGAAAAGGAGTATGTCAAGGCTGTATAT
>NC_057419.1:57621972-57623363 GCF_019320065.1 Cervus canadensis
TCAGAAAGAGAAATTGTAAGAACAATCCCATTCCCCATTGCAACAATAAATAAATAAATACATAAACTATCTAGGAATACACCTACCTAAGGAGACAAAAGACTTATATGCAGAAAACTATAAGACACTGATGAAATAAAACAGATAACACAAAAAGTCGAGATATGTATCATGTTCTTGGATCAGAAAAATCAACATCATGAAAATCACTATACTACTCAAAGCATTCTACAGAGTCAATGCAATCCATAGCAAATTAAAAATGGCATTTTCCTGAGAACTGAAACAAAAAAAAAAAATTAACAATTTGCATGGAACCACAAATGGTCTGGAATAGCAACAGTAATCTTTAGAAAGAAAAATGGAGCTGGAGGAATCAACCTTCATGACTTCAAACTATACTACAAAGGTACAGTAATCAAAACATTATGGTACTTTCACCGAAACAGAAATATAGATCAACAGAAAGAGATAGAAAGCCCTGAAATAAATCCACATCTATGGGCACCTTATCTTTGGTAAAGGGGCAAGAATATACAATGGAGGAAACAGAGCCTCTTCCATAAGTGGTGTTGGGAAACCCGGATGGCTACATGTAAAAGAATGAAAACAAAACAGTTCCTAACACCATCCACAAAAATTATATCAAAATGGATTAAAGATCTAACTGTAAGGTAAGAAACTATAAAACTCTTAGAGGAAATCATGGACAGAACATTATTTGACATAAATTGCACAAGATTCTCTTTGACTCATCTCATAATGCAATGGAAGAAAAATAAAAATAACAAATAAGACTTAATTAAACAAGAGCTTTTGCACATCAAAGGAAATTATGAACAAGATGAAAAGACAACTTTCAGAATGGGAGAAAATAATTGCAAATGAAACAAATGTCAAAGGATTAATCTTCAAAATATACATCAGCTTATGATGCTAAGTATCAGAGAAACAAATAACCCACTTTAAAAATGGGCAGAAAGTGCTCGCTTCGGCAGCACATATACTAAAATTGGAACGATACAGAGAAGATTAGCATGACCCCTGCATGAGGATGACACGCAAATTCGTGAAGCATTCCGTATTTTTAAAAGCTATATATGACAAACCCACAGCAAACATTACCCTCAATGGTGAGAAATTGAAAGCATTTCCCCAAAAATCAGGAACAAGACAAGGGTGCCCACTCTCACCACTACTATTTAACATAGTTTTGGAAGTTTTGGCCACAGCAATCAGAGCAGAAAAAGAAGTAAAAGGAATCCAGATAGGAAAAGAAGAAGTGAAACTCTCACTGTCTGCAGATGACATGATCCTCTACATAGAAAACTCTAAAGACTCCACCAGAAAATTACTAGAGCTAATCAGCGAATATAGTAAAGTTGCAGGAT
>NC_057419.1:57623391-57697764 GCF_019320065.1 Cervus canadensis
AACTGCCATATGACCCAGCAATCCCACTTCTGGGCATACCCACCGAGGAAACCAGATCTGAAAGAGACACTTGCACCCCAATGTTCATCGCAGCACTGTTTATGATAGCCAGGACATGGAAGCAACCTAGATGCCCATCAACAGACGAATGGATAAGGAAGCTGTGGTACATATACACCATGGAATATTACTCAGCCATTAAAAAGAATTCATTTGAATCAGTTCTAATGAGATGGATGAAACTGGAGCCCATTATACAGAGTGAAGTAAGCCAGAAAGATAAAGACCATTACTGTATACTAAGACATATATATGGAATTTAGAAAGATGGTAATGATAACCCTATATGCAAAACAGTAAAAGAGACACAGATGTACAGAACAGACTTTTGGACTCTGTGGGAGAAGGCGAGGGTGGGATGTTTCGAGAGAACAGCATCGAAACATGTATATTATCTATGGTGAAACAGATTACCAGCCCAGATTGGGTACATGGGACAAATGCTCTGGCCTGGTGCACTGGGAAGACCCAGAGGGATCAGGTGGAGAGGGAGGTGGGAGGGGGGATTGGGATGGGGAATACATGTAAATCCATGGCTGATTCATGTCAATGTATGACAAAAACCACTACAATATTGTAGAGTAATTAGCCTCCAACTAATAAAAATAATTGAAAAAAAAAGTGCAGAAGACCTAAACAGACCTTTTTTCCAAAGAACACATACAGATGGCCAATAAACATGTGAAAAGATGCTCAACATAGCTCATTATTGCACTCTGAGTTGTTTCAGTTGTGTCTGATTCTTTGCCACTCTGTGGACTGTAGTCCACTAGGTTCCTCCATCCATGGGCCTTTCTCAGCAAGAATACTGAAATGGGATGCCATGCCTTCCTCCAGGGAATCTTTCTGATGCAGGATTGAACCCATATCTCCTGCATCTCCTGCATCGCACCTTACCGCTGAGCCACTGGTAAGTTCCTAGCTCATTATTATAGAAATGCAAATCAAAAGTACAATTAGGTATCACATCACACTGGTCGGAATGGCCATCATCAAAGCATTTGCTTTTTTTTTTTCATTTATTTTTATTAGTTGGAGGCTTAAAAGGATGTGGAGAAAAGTGGACCCTCTTTCATTGTTGGTGGAAATGTAAATTGATAGAGCCCCTATGGAGAACATTATGAAGATTCCTTTTAAAAGTAGGAATAAAACTACCATATAACCAAGCAATCCCACTACTATGCATATACCCTAAGAAATCTATAATTCAAAACCACACATGTACCCCGATGTTCATAGCAGCATTATTAATAATAGCCAGGACATGATAGCAACCTAGATGTCCATTGACAGATGAATAGGTAAAGAAGTGTGTGTGCATATGTGTGTGTGTGTGTGTGTATACACACGCAATGGAATGTTAGTCATAAAAAGCAATAAATTTGAGTCGGTTGAATTGGGGTTAATGAACCTAGAACCTATTATACAGAGTGAAGTAAGTCAGAAAGAGGAAGGCAAATATTGCATATCAACACATATATATGGAATCTAGAAAAACAGTATGATGAACCTATATGCAGGGCAGGAATAGAGACAGAGATACAGAAAAAAGATTGTGGACACAGCAGGGTAAAGAGAGGTTGATAATGTATTGAGAGAATAGCATCGAAGTTTATACATTACCATATGTAAAACAGATAGCTAGTGGGAAGCTGCTGTACAACAACAGGGAATTTAACCCAGTGCTCTGTGACAACCTATAGGGGTGGAATGGGGAGTTAGTGCAAGGTTCTAGAGGGAGGGGATATATGTATACTTATGTCCAACTCATGCGGTTTTATGGCAGAAACCAAGAACACATTGTAGAGCAATTATTCTCCAATTAAAAATAAGTTCAAAATGAAATGAAAGAAGACATATCACAACTAATAATACAGAAGTGAAAAGGGTCACAGGATACTACTAGAAACAATATCATGACAACAAATTTGACAACCTAAAAGATATGAGTAAATTACTGGAAACATACATTCTTCCAAAACTAGAACATAAAGAAATAGAAATCTAAGTAGACTGATCAACAGTAAGCAGATTTAATCTGTGAACAAAAGTACCCACAAATAAAAGTCCAACACCATAAGTCTTCACTGGTGAATTCTACCAAATATTCAAAAAAGAATTAGCAGCAGTCTTTCTCAAATTCTTCCAAAATATAGAAGAGGAGGAAATATTTTTAAACATTTTATCAGGCCAGCTTTACCCTGATAGCAAAACAATCAAAGGACTCTATGTGAAAATAGTATCAACAGTCCATGACCTGTTAGGAACCAGGCCACACAGCAGAAAGTGAGCAGTGAGTGAGTGAGTGAAGCTTCATCTGTATTTACAGTTACTCATCACTCTCATTACTGCCTGAGCTCTGCCTCCTGTCAGATAAGCAGCAGCATTCGATTCTCATAGGTGTGCAAACCTTACTGCTGACTCTGCATGTAAGGGATCTAGGTTGCACACTCCTTATGAGAATCTAATACCTGAAGATCTGTGGGTGAGCTGAGGTGGGGATGTGGGAGTGGCTACAAATGCATATTATCACTAGCAGAGAGGTTCGATTGTACAGAGACAATAATAAATCAATTACTTGCACACTCATATCTAGTTCCTATTATTGAGTGGCAAGTGACAATCTGCATTTGACAGGAGGCTTTAAGTTAAAATCTGACACTTATTTTAGTCCAAGCGTGGTCAATTCATTATTTGATTTAGCACTTCCATCCATGCTTCTTTTCTAAACTGCACACTTGTCTCAGTCACAGCTTTGGTAGGCCCACAGGATAACACTAGTCAAAATAAGTTTAAAAAAAAAATGTCACTGGAGAGCTTCGTTGAAAACTACAAAAGACCCAAAGATGACAGAGCAGAAGACTCTAAGAGAGACAACAAAAAGACAGCTCAATTTAAATACAATATAGAGAACTACTTAGGTTACAGGTTCACTGCAACAGGTGATTTACATTCTCCAAGCCTGCTTTATATAATATGTGGCAATCACTATACAAAAAATCCATGAAACCTTCAAATTTGCTTCATGACATAAAGACCAAACACCCTGAATTAAAAGACAAGCCACTGTATTTGTTCAAAAGAAAAAAAAGTGAACATGAAGAATAAAAGCAATTATAGAAGGCCACCAGTTCAACAAATGTGTCCTCACTGAGAGCATTATTCTTGGTGGCTAGAAAGCCTTCCTAAGTGGTCAATGCAAAGAAATAGGGGAAACAATAGAATGGGAAAGACTAGAGATCTTTTCAAGAAACTTAGAGATACCAAGGGAACATTTCATGCTAAGATGGACACAATAAAGGACAGAAATTTAAGGACCTAACAGAAGCAGGAGATATTAAGAACAGACAGCAAGAATACAAAGAAGAACTATACAAAAAAAAAAAAAAAACTTACCCAGATAATTAAATGGTGTGATCACACACCTGGAGCCAGACATCCTGGAGTGCAAAGTCAAGTGGGCCTTAGGAGGCATCACTATGAACAAAGCTATTGGAGGTGATGGAATTCCAGCTGATCTCTTTCAAATCCTAAAAGATGATGCTGTTAAAGAGCTGCACTCAATATGCCAGCAAATTTGGAAAACTCAGCAGTGGCCACAGGACTGGAAAAGGTCAGTTTTTACTCCAATCTCAAAGAATGGTAACGCCAAAGAATGTTCAAACTGTCGCACAATTGCACTCATCTCACATGATAGCAAAGTGATGTTCAAAATTCTCCAAGCTAGGTTACAACAGTACATGAACCAAGAACTTCCAGATGTTCAAACTGGATTTATAAAAGGCGGAGGAACCAGAGATCAAATGCCAATCTCGGTTGGATCAAAGAAAAAACAAGAAGATTCCAGAAAAAAACATCTGCTTTATTGACTATGCCAAAGCCTTTGACTGTGTGGATCACAACAAACTGTGGAAAATTATTCAAGAGATGGGAATAACAGACCACCTTACTTGCCTCCTAAGAAATCTGCATACAGGTCAAGAAGCAACAGTTAGAACCAGACATGGAACAGTGGACTCATTCCAAATTGGGAAAGGAGTGCAACAAGTCTCTATATTGTCACCCTGCTTATTTAACTTATATGCAGAGTACATCATATGCAGTGCAGGGCTGGATGGAGAACAAGCTGAAATCAACATTTCTGTGAGAAATATCAACAACCTCAGATGTGCAGATGACACCACCCTCATGACAAAAAGCGAAGAGGAACTGAGGAACCTCTTGATGAAAGTGAAACAGCAAAAGCTGGCTTAAAGCTCCACATTCAAAAAACTAAGATCTGGTCCCATCACTTCATGGCAAATAGATGGACAAACAATGGAAACAGTGAAAGACTTTTTTTTCTTGGGCTCCAAAATCACTGCAGATTGTGACTGCAGCCATGAAATTAAAAGATGCTTGCTCCTTGGAAGATAAGCTATGACAAACCTAGGCAGCATATTAAAAAGCAGAGACATTACTTTGCTGACAAAGATCCATCTAGTCAAAGCTATGGTTTTTCCAGTAGTCTTGTACGGATGTGAGAGTTGGACCACAAAGAAAACTGAGTGCTGAAGAATTGATGCTTTTGAACTGTGATGCTGGAGAAGAATCTTGAGAGTCCCTTGGACAGCAAGGAGATCAAACCAGTCCATCGTAAAGGAAATCAACCCTGAATATTCATTGGAAGGATTCATGCTGAAGCTGAAGCTCCAATACTCTGGCCACCTGATGCAAAGAACTGACTAATTTGAAAAGATTTTGATGCTGGGAAAGATTGAAGGCAGGAGGAGAAGGAGATGACAGAGGATGAGATGGTTGGATGGCATCACCGACTTGGTGGACATGAACTTAAGCAAGCTCTGGGAGTTGTTGATGGATAGGGAAGCCTGGCGTGCTGCAGTGAATGGGGTCGCAAAGAGTCGGACACGACTGAGCGAATGAATTTAACTGAACCACATTGCTAAAGCTAAGAAGCCCTTTATTATGTGAAATAAATCACCATTCCAGGTTCAATGCATGAGACAGGGCGCTCAGGGCCAGTACACTGGGACAACCCTGGGGGATGGGATGGGGGGAAGTTGAGAGGGGTTCAGGATGGGGGACACATGTACACCCATGACTGATTCATGTCAATGTATGGGAAAAACCATTACAGTATTGTAAAGTAATTAGCCTCCAATTAAAATAAATTAATTAATTTACACACACACAAAAAGGTCCTTTACTATTGGTGAAGAGTTGATCCAGCCTGCTTCTAAGGACGTTTGTCATGAACTTTTAGGAGAGGCTACAGTTCCAATTGTGGCATGTGTCCCTCTTTCAGCTAGCACCAAAACTAGAGTAACTGATGAAATAGCAGAGGCTACTGAGCTACAATTTTTACAGAGGATTAAGGTTTCCTTGTCCATCACCACTCCCCAGAGCTTGTTCAAACTCATGTCCATCAAGTTGGTGATGCCATCCACCCATCTAAGCCTCTATTGTCCCCTTCTCCTCCTGCCTTCAATCTTTCCAAGCATCAGAGTCTTTTCCATTGAATCAGTTCTTTAAATCAGGTGGCCAAAGTATGAAACTTCAGCTTCAGCATGAGAACTTCCTATGAATAGTCAGGACTGATTTCCTTTAGGATGGACTGGTTGAAACTCCTTGCAGTCCAAGGGACTCTCAAGAGTCTTCTCCAACACCACAGTTCAAGCACATCAGTTCTTCAGCACTCAGCCTTCTTTATTATCCAACACACTTCCATACATGACTACTGGAAAAACCATAGTTTTTACTAGACGGACTTTTGTCGGCAAAGTAATGTCTCTGCTTTTTGATATGCTGTCCTGATTTGTCATAACTTCTCTTCCAAGGAGCAAGCGTCTTTTAATTTCATGGCTGCAGTCACAATCTGCAGTGATTTTGGAGCCCAAGAAAAGAAAGCCTCTCACTGTTTCCTTTGCTTGCCCATCTATTTGCCATGAAGTGATGGGACCGGATGCCATGATCTTAGTGTTTTGAACGTGGAGTTTTAAGCCAGCTTTTCCATTCTCCTCTTTCACTTTTCATCAAGAGGCTCCTCAGTTCCTCTTCACTTTCTGCCATAAACATAATATTTTCCTCTCTAAATAAATAAACCAATAAAATATCCCATACTTCTTGCTTTTTATTTATTTATCTTTCTTATTGGTACCACCATCTAGGTGCTTAATCAAAAAATCAGTTTATTATCCTTAACTCTACTATCTCTCTTATTGCCTGCCTAATACCTGTACAATCATCATATTCTATTGATTATCTATTGGTGGTGCTGGTTTAATCACTAAGTCGTGCCCAACTCTTGCAACCCCATGGACTGTAGTCCCCAGTCTCCTTTGTCCATAGGATTTCCCAGAGAAGAATACTGGAGTGGGTTGCCATTTCCTTTTCCAGGGGATATTTCTGACACAGGGATTGAACCAATGTCTCCTGTGTTGCAGGAGGATTCTTTACTACTGAGCCACCAGGGAAGCCCTGACTATCCATTAACATCCTTCAAACCCAACTAATTCTCTCAATCCTCATTTCCTATAACTTTTGATAAAGTCATTATCATCACTTGTATGTACTATTACAACAGCCTTTTAAATGTTTTCCTTGCTTCCAATGCATCCCCTTTCTCTTTTTAGTCATTTATTGATTATTTTAGTACCTGGATCACCATTTTCCTTTCCACCTCAATCTCCATCACTCTTCTGAGTGACTGTAAAGTCTATATGGATAGCTCGTCTAAAACTCTAGCCTTTTAGTGCCTTGGGCTACTCAATTCCAGTAACCTTCACCTCCACTTTACTTTGTGTGCCAAGTTGCTTCAGTTGTGTCTGACTCTTTTCGATCCTATCAACTGTAGCCCACCAGACTCCTCTGTCCGTGGGATTCTCCAGGCAAGAATACTGGAGTGGGTTGCCTTGCCCTCCTCCAGGGGATCTTCTCAACCCAGGGATCGAACCCACATCTCTTAAGTCTCCTGCATTGGCAGGTGGGTTCTTTACCAATAGCACCACCTAGGAAACCCCCACTTTCCTTTGGCCCTTGGTTAAACTACAGACCATTATCTTATCACCTGAAATTGCTCTGTTTAAGTTTTAAAATTAAGTTACACTCACTGTTTTCACTCCCAGATCTCCCAATTATTCTTTAGCCCATTGTAATCTGGCTTCTTTTCCCACCAATTTATTAAAAGCACCAGTGACTCCTCTGATGCTATATCCAATGGGAAATTTTACATTATTTAACCTCTCCAAGGAAGCTAAAACCATTGACCTCTTCATCTTTGAAATTATCTTTTTAACATCTTTGGTACCATCTTATCTGGTTTTTCTTCTAACATTTTGCTCACTTTTTCTCACGTTTAATTTTCAATTAGTACCTCCCTTAAAATTTGTTTTCCTTAGGGTTTTATTCTAGGATTCCTACTGTCCCATTGAATATACTCTTCCAGGGTGACTGTTTATTTCTTTGTCTTCAATTACTACTTAAATGTTGACACTTTTCACATTTATTACCTCAGATGATAATACCCTTCTTTTGAGCTTCAGACCTTTATGTCTATTAGATATATCTATTTAGTTGTCTTACAGACATCTCTAATTCAAGAAATTCAAAGTGAACTCATCATCACCCATTTTCCCCCATCCCAAATTAGTTGCTGCCTATGTTCTCTATATTGTTGAATGATATCCCTTGTACCTGGTTGTACAGACCAAAAATTGGGAAACATTTCAGGATTTTCCTCCAAATATGTGGTTACCATTCAAGAATCCTTCTCCTCATGTTCCATATTCATTAATCAAATCCCATTGATTTTATTTACTTTATCTTTTTGGAACCCTTTGGTCAACTTCAAATTTCACCTGTTTTACTACTGAATCTTTACATATTTCATTCCCCACAACTGGAGCTTCCTTTCCCCTGCTTTTGTTCCACACTATCCCTTTACTGTATACTTATTTCTCAATTTTTAGATTCAGTTCAGTTCAGTTCAGTTCTTTAGATTAGTGGTTCTTAAAGTGTAATTCTTGATCCAGCAACATCAGAATCACTTGGTAACTTTTGTGAGTGATAGCATTTTTGAACCTTATCCCAGACCTACTGAATCAAAGGTGCTGGAGTTATTCCAAGAAATCCATGATTTAACAAGTCTTTCAGGTGATTCTGATGCATGCTAAAGTTTGAGAATTACTGATTTAGATCTCAGCTAACATATCACCTACTTTGGGAAATCATCCTTGACCATTCAAACATTAGATTAGGTATCTTATTCTAAAATTCCATGGCACATTTTTAAAGCCCCTATTTAAGAGCTAAAACACTACATTATAATTACCAGTTTACTTATCTCTATATAATAATAGCCCAAGTTTTTTTTTTAGAGTATGAACAAGTATTATTCTCCAAAACTTCCATAACTTCTAACATTGTTTCTCACCCAGTAGGCCCCCAGTAAGTGTTTATTCAATGAATGAATGAATGAATAGAAGATAATGTGGTCAAGATTATGGTAATTCTATATTTAGTATTAGAATTTTAATATGTAACTGCAGTTAGGATTCAGTCTGTACTAAGAGGACAGGAACTTTATCTATGACTAGGCTTAAGGATCAGTTTGTGGTCTGGGACAAGCCACTCTCTAGTCATGATTAAGAGCTCAGATTACATATAGCCAGATCTAGAGAGGCTAGAAGCTCAATCTGTATTCAGGGTTAAGGTATAAGGTATAAGGCTCCATGTGTAACAAGTGTCGAGTATGTCTTTGATGAAGCAAAAAACCTAAGGTAGGAAGTTTGTTCTGAGATTGAAAGAATGAATATTTCATAGAGACAAATTCAGACTATGGCTTAGTTCTGGTAAATATTCCTGTTTCTGTTCACTAAGAATATACTTTTAAAAAAAAGGAACAAGCCAGAGACTGAAACAGAGATGCTTCAGCTCCTATGTTCCTTCACTAAGTGTTCCCACTCACCAGGCTCAGCAGCCAGTGGCCAACCAGTGCTAGATTCTAGCACTCCATGGGCATGCACAGAGTAGGGGCGGCTGGCATTGTTCTTGAACACCACGATTAGAATATCACCAACCTCTCCTCTGATAAGTGGACCTAGTAAATGCAAAAGAAGAAAAAAAATCTCATTAGTGGAACAGTGAAACAGGGGCATTAAAGAAATTAAAGAAAGGGATATACACAGGAGCTACCTAGAATTAAGGGTTTACCCTGTGAAAGGGTCCCAAGACTGAGTCATGACTGACTCCATTTTTAAATTTAGAAGCCCTTCAACTGATACTGCTACCCACATGATGAGGGTACTTCAACAAGATTATGCCTCCAATTATCCCCACCTCCCACCTCTCTTTGTATAATAGTCCAAGGTTCTAGATAATCAGAATTCTGTGGAATCATTGTTGGTAAGGAATGAGAGAGGATTCCCTTCAAGGACCAGTGGATATCTTCTGTATGATGATAAGAATGAGGAAGCTCATTGGCTCCTATAAAAGTTATGAAACTGAAGCAATAATTGCAAGGGTGTAAGGGTAATACTGGTTCCCTGTACCACTTTTCCCACTTTTTGATACTCTTAAGTTCTCTTGCCTTTAGCATTTAAAAAACTGTAGCACTATTATAGATCCCAAGATACAGAGGCCTAGAAATACCTGGTTCAGATTGCTGCAGAATTCATGAATTAACTCCATTTGATTGCTTATTTTCATGGATGATTTATAAAATATGACCACATTTCCAGTATGTCATAAACAAAATGGATAATGAGGAGTGGAGAGGGCTTCCTGATATGACACAACCTCCTTAGGAGCATCACAGGCTTCTAGACACTAGAAGGGAAGTGGAATTCCCTTACCTAAGATTCCCAAGTGTTCCTCTGATTCAGTCCTTGGCCGCTGGACCCTGAATGTACCATCAGTATACTCTCTGAATACAGCTTTCTTGTATCTTGAACCCAGGAGTCCATCTTTGTTGCTCAGGAAGATGTGACCATAACTAGAGGAATCCAACGAGTAGTATGAGCACCTGGCCTTTAACCTTTCATTTTCAGATATGGGAAAGCAAAATCAGACCCAACTGCATGGCACAGATATTAGGAGAGCCCTATTCCTATGTCAGATTATCCACCTTGGCTGCATATCTGCGGTTAAAAATGGCAGATTTCAATATTTATTTATGTTCCTTTGTTTGCCATCATCTAGTTAGGAATTTATAGTAAAATTAATATGGTAAAAACACTAGGATAAGAATCAAACCCTGAATGCTAGCTCCAGTCTTAATGATGTTTTAGATGAAATTAGTCTGACAAAGGACAAGGTACAGATGGTAGGAGAATACTAACTGCTTCTGTTGCTGGTGGGTGAGGGATGGGGATAGGTAGGAAAAAAATGAAATCCTACAGATTTCTCATTACGAGATGTTTTCCTATTTACAAAGAGCTATATTATTCATTTTATCATTTGGCATTTCCAATAGACTGATTAGGTGTGTACATCCTAAAGAGAGAATCCTGCGATTCAGGGATGACAGGATTTATCTTCATTGATACTGTCAGCCAGAAGGGGAACCAGGGCTTGGATTAAAGTCTGGTCAAGTTCTTTCAATTATACCACATCACTTGAAAGATGAGTAAACCAGAAACCAGAAAAGGGAATTCACTTTTTCAAAGTTGCAGAAAAAGTTAGCAAGAAGCCTTCAACCTTCAACAACCAACACAAATAATTGGCAAAGGGTAGTGAGAACACCAAAAATAAATGATAACAGAAATTGCTAAACTGTACAATAGTTTCCTCATGGGAAATAGGTGGGGAGACAGTGGAAACAGTGTCAGACTTTATTTTTTTGGGCTCCAAAATCACTGCAGATGGTTACTGCAGCCATGAAATTAAAAGATGCTTACTCCTTGGAAGGAAAGTTATGACCAACCTAGATAGCATATTAAAAAGCAGAGACATTACATTGCTAACAAAGGTCCATCTAGTCAAGACTATGGGTTTTGCAGTGGTCATGTATGGATGTGAGGGTTGGACTGTGAAGAAAGCTGAGAACCAAAAAATGGATGCTTTTGAACTATGGTGTTGGAGAAGACTCTTGAGAGTCCCTTGGACTGCAAGGAGATCCAACCAGTCCGTCCTAAAGGGGATAAGTCCTGGATGTTCATTGGAAGGACTGATGCTGAAGCTGAAACTCCGATACTTTGGCCACCTCATGCGAAGAGTTGACTCATTGGAAAAGACCCTGATGCTGGGAGGGATTGGGGTCAGGAGGAGAAGGGGCCGACAGAGGATGAGATGGCTGGATGGCATCACTGACTAGATGGGCATGAGTTTGAGTAAACTCTGGGAGTTCGTGATGGACGGGGAGGCCTGGCATGCTGCGATTCATGGGGTCGCAAAGAATCGGACACGATTGAGCCACTGAACTGACTGACTGACTGATCATACTTTACATTTTTCCCTCCTTCCTTTTTAGTAATAGAATCACCTAGGTTTTGTCTGAGCACATTGCTGCCTAACCAGAGATTACACTTCCCAGACTTTCTTGTGGCTATGTATGGCCATATGAATAAGTTCAGGATAATGGGGTATAAGAGAGAGTAATGTATACAACTTCAAGTCATTGCCTCACAAACAATGCTGCTTACCCTGGATTTACTTCACTTTTCTTGATAGCTGGGAATGACTACAACCTGAATAGACATTTTAGTTCCTATTGGTCTTGAACTGTTTGTATTTGCACTAGTATGTAAACAAGAAATAAAATTCTGACATACTTAAGCTACTTTTGGGGGGCTTTTTCTGCTATTCAGTTTAGCCTCTATCTTTAATGACATTTTGGTAAGGGACGTTTGAGCTTGGGATATTCAGTCCCCTAAGTAAATTCCATATAAAATTTAAGTCCCAATATCAGCACTTCTGAGGAGAGAAGGAAAGGAGGCCAAGACTTAGAGCATGAAGACGTGGGCAAGGTCTTTACTTCAGCTCTAGAGTATAGCAACATAGATGAAGCACTGAGTTCCACCTTACCTGTGTTTTAGTCCCTGCTCTAGATTTGTTGGTATGTTATTAGGTGACTTTAGATCAGTGCCTCATCATCTCAGAATGTCCTCCATTTCAGTAAACTGGTTTAGAGTTTCTGAAAGCATGATCTCTTCTTTTCTGAAAACTTACCTGTCCTTCTCAGACTGGTTGTGCCATTCTAGTTCCCAGCTCCTGTCAGGGCAATAGTCCCACTCCATCTCTTCTGCCATGATGTAGTAGATCCTTGCAGCTTGGTAACGTTGATGAGAGTTGGCTTGGTGTCCAGGACAAGAGGAGACATTATAGATTGCCCTCATCCCTGCTTCTCTATGGCTGCCTGCCTGGCAGTAAATTTCAAATGTCCCTGAGGTGGGAGCAGAGAGCAAAACCTGAATTCAGAATACCCCTGTATAGTGCCTGAAGGAGTTCCTACTTCTCTCTAGTCATATCACAGAGAGTAGGCAGCATCAGATAAGGGTTTTTTTATGCATTAAGTAAAAGATTATTACATTTATTGAGAATAATGAGCACAGAGGTTAACTAAACCTGCCACTAGAATGACAAACTCCTCTCTGTTTACCAATGGCTTCTCTAGTTTTAGGACTGAAAGTCCAACATCTCTGGGAACTCCTCAGTTATGAGAAAACTAGAATAATCAATCATCTTATCTGACACTTATTAACCATATAACTTTCAGGAAAATTTTAAGCATCTGTATATTTCAGTTTCTTCATGGTAAAGTGAGGAGCATTTTACTTAATGGGATTGTTTTAAAATTAACCACAAAAATATGTACATGTTGCTTAGCATACTATAGTGTAAAATGTTCAATAAGTAAAACTATAAGTAAATAAAGTTGTAATAATTATTATTTGAAGGAAGGCATTGACCAATTTTCTCCCTTTCCTACCAAGTCTTAATAAAGGTGGGCATAAATATAATGAACTTCTTGGTCATAAGAATGCTTACATCAGAGAACTCTGAAATGGCCTTCCCAGGTTTTTTACAATAAAATGTTTGGATATCAGCCATAAATATCTGAATTGTATATCTGCCTGTATCTGATCTCAAGATGCAGGTTTCTATGTCAAGGACACAAAGGCTCATGGACTATTGATCAGGAGAACTTTCTTACATTATTTCCCCAGTATTCCTTATTTTACTAATGATTGCCTATACCACCACTACAAAATCTTCCTGGCTTTTAAAGGCTTCTATGAGCTAGCTTCAAACTATGGACACAATCCCACTTCCCACTCTGCCCCAAATTCAACCAGGGCTCTAACTAAATCTGACCCTGATTGCCCCTCTCACATATCTCATTCCTATCTTGAAATTTTCACTCATTATTACTTTTCTGGAATAGACCTTCCCTTCCTCACAAATATCTTTAGGAGTTCACTCATTCTCCAAGACCCAATTCATATTTCATCTCTTCCAGACAGTGCTTCCTGACTGTTCCGGCCCACATTGTGCTCTACATTTTTGCTTCTCTACTTCTAAATCACTTTTCATCTAGATCACATGGTTAAGGACTAAGTGCTCCTTCTTTTAAAAAACAATCCTTTCCACTAGTTTATAAACTTCATGGAAAATATTTTTCCATATCTACTTTCTGACTCTTCTATTTCTTTTATCCCTCAAATCTGTTCCATCAATAAATCCTATCATCACTTCCTTTACAGTCATTGTTCTGTTTCTACTCTGTCACTTCTCTAGTCAAAGCCACTATCATCTCTCACATGAAAAACTTCAATAGCCTCACAACTCTCTTTTCTGCTTCTCCTTCTCTCTTCAACGTTCTCCAAAAGGGATACAAGGCCCTCTTTAACAAATATTATCCAGAACACATTGTTCTCTTGCTTTAAATGCTCTATTCATACTCAGAATATAATTAAAGCTCCTGGCTGTGATCTACAAGGTTCTATATAGTATGATTCTTGCCAACCTCTATGATTTCATGTGATATCAGTCTTCTCCTTGTTCCTTATACTCCAACCATACTGACCTTCTTTCCAACCCTTGAACAAGACATGCTTATTCCCATCTTGAGACATTTACACTTGCTGGGTCCGCTGCTTAGAATATTCTGCTTAGAGATCTTCATATAGCTTCTTCCTCCCCATTACTTAGGCTGTAAATGTCACATTCTCCAAGAGGCCTTCCCTAAACACTGTCTCTAAAGTAACGCCCCTATCAGTTTATCACATTAATTATTTCCTTTCCATCATGATATGAAAATGTCTTACCATTTCATGTATGTGTTTTTGTGTGTTTGTTGTAGATCTTCCCTGGAAGTAAGTATCATGTCTATCTTTTCACCCCTCTACCCCAGATTTAGCACATGGAAAGTGTGCAATAAATATGTGTTGAGTGAATGAATTTCTGTGCAAATGAATGACTGGATACACTGTATACAATGTCTAAAAGTCATAGCTCAGGGGTTGGTGTGAAGAAGAAAGTCTGATAATCATTGGATGGAATAGAAACAAACAGAAGACTTTATGGAAGAATCATGTGAACTGAGAGTAATACATCATCTCATATGGACATTGTTCTCCAAGATGCTTCTTTTTTAATACTTTTCGGTTCTTTGCATCTGAGTCTCCTCTTACTTCAGTGACCAATATTTCTGCTGTCTCCTTATTCTTGCTTATCTTTTCCCTTCTACCACTTAAATGTTGATTTCTGCCTTAAGTTTTATTTCCTATAACTTCCTATAACTTTTATTTCCTATAGCATGCTAAAGGACACCAACATGAAAACACTCAAATCTCTCTCTAGCCTGGACTTCTCCTCCAATGTTTACATTACCACCCACAGCTCCCTACTATAAAATCCACACCACCTGGACTTCACCAGAAACTTAAAATTCAACATGCTCCCAATGAATATTTTCTATCTAAAATTTAGTACCTTTTCCTTGTTTCTGTGTTTGCTCATATAATTAACGACACTACCATCTATCTAGTGCACAAGCTGAAAACCTCAGACATCCTTTCTTCTTGCTCAGCCCATTAGCAAAGTTTGGTCATTTTTCTCTCAAATATCTCTTAACTCTGCCCCTTCTCTCCATCCTTATTGCTCCCACCCATTGTCAGGTTCTTATCACTTTTTACAAGGGCCTCCTGCTATCACCTCTTCAATCTTATTTCTTGGTGTTTCTCAACAAGGCTGCTACTAGCATTTTGTGTGTGATTATTCTTCATTGTTTAAGGCTGTCCTACATATTGAAGAAAGCTTTAGAATCTCTGACTCCCACTCTATAAACAGTATCATACCCCTATAACTCTAGTCATTGTGACAGCTAAAAGTATTCCACACATTTCCAAACACCAATATACCACTTTAGTTGAAAACCAATGAATAAAATCAATCTACGTAACCTTCTCTAGGCAGATGATGCTCTCAAGTCACTGCCCATGTGGTTCCTACTGCCTATAATACCTTCTTCACCATCCACCCTCTTTTTTTGCCTGGTAACAGTTTACTAGTCTTTGAAAGTTCAATTTGAATGTCTACTTTTCTAGGAAAGCTTCACTCCACAAGTCAGGCAGAATTTGTTGTAGTTTCCTTTGTGTTACTATAGCCTTGTCTGATAGCGTTGTCATAGAATTGTGAATATTGTTTACATACCTATCTCCTTTCCACACTAACTGTGAACTGCCTAATTCATTCTCACATCCCTAGCATCTAGACCAACAAGTGTAAGAAAACACATGTTTACTATGTCTGGGGGAAATCTACCTGTAAAAAAAAAGGTAAAATAAAACATGAGGAAGAAAAAAGGAAAAACATGAAGACAAGAGACAAAAGAAAAGGTATATATTAAAGGAAAAGGAAAAAGAAGCAAAGAAAATAGGAGGAACAGAAAAAATAAATAAAGAGAAAAGAGAAAAGAAGATTAAACACAAAAAGAAAAGAAGTAAAAAAAGACTAGGAAAAACTCAAAGGAAGAAAAAAGCAGTGAAAAAAAGAAAGAAGAGAAGAAAAAAAAGAAAGGGAAGAAAGACAAAAATAAGGCAAGGTGAAAACGAAAAGAAGGAAAGATAAAAGGCAAGATAAGAGAAAATAGATTTAAAAAGGGGAAGAATGAAGGAAAGAAGGGGGAAAAGAAGATATATAAAATGGGAGAAAGAAACAAAACAAAGAAAGGATGAAAGAGGAATAGAAAAAATGAGAGAAGAGAGGAAAAGTAATGGGGAAAGAAAAGAGGGTGTGGAAGGGGGATAAATGAATAAACAAATGAGTTCTAATGGTGAAAGAGAAAAGAAACTCTGAAGGATCAGAGCAGTAATAAATATTCTTTTTGATGCTAAGAAATCTAACAAGAAGTTGGTGTAAAATAGCACATTACAAGCTCTAGCCTCTTTATCTGCCACTTTCTCTGGTTATCAAAACTCTAGTATCAGTAGTTCTGGGACAGCTGAGGTGTATTATTCAGGATATTTTTAAATGTAAAAATGTCATTTCCATTAAATGTAGTTAATATCTGAAATTAAAATATTATTAGGATTTAAAGCAAATCAAAAAGAAGATTTTAAAAAGTCACAAGTAAACCTATAACACTCACACTCTTAGCATTTTGTTTCACTTTTTTGGGAATTTGTTCTTCTCTTTTGTTGAACATAGTTGTAAGCATCCAGCAAACAACACGTTGAATCTCCGTGGTGATGTTTTTAAGTTACCTGCAAAGTTGCTTAATTGCATATGTATATTGACCAGTCTTCATTGCAACTCATTTTTCTAGACTTCCAAAGCCAGATTCTGGTTCTGGTCTTTTCATTAATTTGGCACTTTAGTCCTATCTTTGGGGAGCTATTCCAATGGTCTCTCTCAATCTTAATCAGACATTAACCCCTACCAGAGATATAATGAATGGTGACTTCAGATAAAAGATTATCTAGGAGTAAGAATTAACAAGGGATGATGGAAATGGGGCCAAAGGGGGATAAAAAAAATAGAGCTGACATCCCTAACCTGAGAAAATCATTTTCCCCCTCCAGATCTCTGTCTCTTCCTCCCATTAGTAAAATAAGTGAAATAAGATTATCTCTAAGGGGCTCTACCAGTTATAATGTTCTATGACTCAAAAATTCTTCAGGAAGAGGAGAATTTGAAAGACTGGAAAATGCAAAGATAAAAAGTTAAGGTTTTTTGTTTTTTTTTTTTTTTTTAACTGGGAGTAACCTTTTAAGCCTTTCTTATAAACCCATTCACTGACAAAATATTGATAACTGTGAGCCCTAGAGAGCCATGTAGATCTTATGGGGGAGCCTGGTTAATTTTGTATGAAAGAGATTAAACCTAGGGTTTGGCTTTCGGACTAGAGAAGAAGAGTCTTTCTTTTTCAGAACTTCCCCGCCCCAGCGCTCACTCCAAGCATTCATTTCTGTTGGTCCTTTCAGCCCCATTAATGGCTGTTTCTAATTTGCTGACATCAACTCTCCTTGACCAAAGTATCCTAGGCAGATGGGCAGAAATGAGGACCCAAGAAGTCTGTGGAGCCCTGCTTCATGTCAAGTGTGTGTCAAACCCAATGCCATGATGAAATCATTAAGTTATCAAGGAAACTTGCTTTGTTTAAGGATTTTCCCTCAAATATAAATGGAATTTATAGAACTAAAAGTTTAGTGAGAACTGCTCCAGTACTCTTGCCTGGAAAATCCCATTGACGGAGGAGCCTGGTGCAGTCCACGGGGTCGCTAAGAGTCGGACACAACTGAGAGACTTCACTTTCACTTTTCCTTTCATGCATTGGAGAAGGAAATGGCAACCCACTCCAATGTTCTTGCCTGGAGAATCCCAGGGACGGGGGAGCCTGGTGGGCTGCCATCTATGGGGTCACACAGAGTCAGACACGGACACGACTGAAGCGACTTAGCAGCAGCAGCATGGAACTGACAGATATTTCTTACAAACACTACTGCCACCTACTGCCTGGAAAAAAAAATACACCCTAGGATCTACAGAGAAAACTTTCTGCCAAGTTAGGAAATGTCACACAAAGATGGAATCTGAAGAAACCTTGTAGTCAAATTTAATTATGAAAGAAAGATAAGGAGAGGGAGGAGGAGGGGGAAGGAAGGAGGGATGGAGGAAGAGAGGAAAGGACGAAAGAGAGGGAGAGAGGAGGAGAAATGAACAAAAAAGAAAAGAAGGAAGAAATCTAGCCACAGAGAGGGGAAGTGACTAGACAAAAATAAGACAGCAAGTTAATGAAAGACCCTGGACTAGAAGTTCCTGTGTTATGGTTCCTAGGCTAGAACTGTTACAGCACATACCACCCTACTCCTACCAGAAGGTTGCAAAAATCTTCACAGAATGTCAGAGTTGGAAGCACTTGTAGTTATATTTCATTGATCTTTTCTTCAATGCAGGGCTTATATCTATAGAATCTCCACATGTCCATGGGGCTATGTGGCTAAGTCCATTCTCTGCCTATACACGAATTGCCCTAATACTGGGCAGCATCTCTATTTTCGTCTTGTCATTCTAGAAAAGAATTTCTTCAGCTCTTTATTCTGCCTGCAGCTGAGAAGAGAATCCAAATAACCAAAACATGGAGTACATATTGAGAAAAGGACACAACAGTTTTGAAAAGTTCCCAAGTACCTCAATATGACTTTTCTTTGCTGTTCAACAGCTCCACACCTCATCCGGCCCAATGCTCAACAAATTTTCTCAGCCTAGGGTCAGATGCTAAGGCACTTACCAGGGTTATCAGGCTGCATGATGGCCATAACAAAGGTGTGAGGAAAGAGCATGACTGAACTCTTCCTCATGCCCTGAAGCTGCACGGTGTTGCCCTGGAATGTGACACCATGCACATCAGTCTCTGTGCCCAGGCCAAGCAGGTGCCAGGCCACTGTGTCGCCCTTGCACATGTCCAGTTTGGGCAGGTTAGAGAACAGAAACCCATTAATGGCTGGAAAACAGAAACACAAGACAGAATGGGAAGATGAGAACAGATTACTCAGACACCAGCTGGCAGTGTGGCATCAGCACTGTACTAAGGTTTCCCACAACTTGAAATTTCTGAGTCATTCTCAACTCCTCTACCTTCTTCTCTAAGCCACATTAATTCTACTTATGATGCTCTGCCTCTTTGGGATGAGGGCTCAAATGATCTTTCTGGTTTTACATCCTGACTCTCCTCCACCATACTTCACATCCTGGCAAAACTGAACTATTCTCCACTCCCAAAACTCTTTCACATACCAAAAAAGTATCAATCTCTCCTATTCCCATTTTCCTAAAACTACCCTCCCTTGGATTCTGTAGCACCATACTTCCCTGGTTCTCTTATAGCTTTTCTGATTGTTTCTCCTCCATCTTAGTCTCATTCTCCATGCTCCTATAAAGTGTTAGAGTTCCCCAACGTTCCTTCTTCAGCTTTCAATCTATATCATCCTCTTCATCTTCACTCCCACTGCCCTGATTCTGGCTCTCATCATCTCTGGCCTGAATCCTACAGAATCTTCCTCCCTGTACTTCTACCTGTAATCTATTCCCCCATTCTTTTTTATATACACATACATACCATTATCCTGTGAGCTCAATTATTTGCCTGTGCATGTGTCTCAGATGGTAAAAAGCCTGCCTGCAATGTGGGAGACCTGAGGTCGATCCCTGGGTTGGGAAGATCCCCTGGAGAAGGAAATGGAAACCCACTCCAGTATTCTTGCCATGGACAAGAGAATTCCATGGACAGAGGGGCTTGGTGGGTTATGGTCTATGGGATTGTAAAGAGTCGGACACAACTGAGCAACTAACACACACTACAAGACCTTAAACATGGTAGGCACTTAGAAAATACATGTTGGATTTTCACATGCTGTTCCCTCTGCTTGTAATAAATTCTCCCCCTGGTCTTTCACTACAGCAAACATTATACACTAGCTCAAATATCACCTACCCTGTGAAGCAGAGTTATTACACTCTTTCTGGCTTCCTTGAAATTTTCTCCCCACAAAATTCTGAAATGTCACTTACCATAGAGTCCTATGATTTACTTACATTTAGCTTCTACACTAGATTAACTTAGCAGGAAGCACATCATTTTTTCAGTATCTAAGCACCTAGGATGTTGCCTAATACTTACCAAGTGCTCAATAAATTAAGTCAGGAATAAATTTGGTTCATAGACTCTATTATTTTTTCCAACTGATATAACTGACTGATAATGAGAACCAAGAGATGGAGCCAAAAGACACACTCATTCTTGACCCCATCTCACCCTGCACACACCCCTAAAAAATACAGGGAGGCCTGCTTGAAGCTGATCCCTTTTCAGTGTCCTTACACCCACTGAAACCAGCTTTAATGAGTAACTTTATTTGATAATCCCATGGGATGCTGATGAAAACATCACTAACCTCTTGATTATGCTTCCTTTACTACAATGTTTGACTGCAAAGTTTGATTCAAACTTCAAGGCTCAGTCAAGCACTTCCTTCTTCCAATAATTATTTAATTGGATTTTTCTTCAACAATGTTCTCCTCTTCTGAACTCTATATCACTTAAAAGCTATTACACACAATTTAGCACTTAATCATAGTCTGTCTTACATGTTCTATTGACATTATTAGTCTCATTTAATTGCAAAATTCTGAGAGCTCCTTGCAAACTTGGACCATTTCTCCCTATCAATGCACTCACTGATCCACTCATCTACTCACTAATTTAGTAGTTCATCAGTTCAATAACTATTTACTATATTTTAGACCATGTAAAGTGTAAACGGATAAACAACAAATAATACTCACCTTTAAGGAGACTACAGTCTAGCAGAAGTCAAAAGCCATGTAGCAAATAACTACAATATTGAGGATTATATGGAACTTGCAATTAAAAAATCTGATAAAAATACAACAGTAGTTCAGAAGAGGGTGTCATTATCCTGGGATTGGGTGATAAGAAATGGTTACATGGAAGCAGTCATTTATGAGTAGAGTTTTAGAGAATGAGAAGAATTTCCATAGGATAAAAGCAAATATGTAAAGAGGGGCTTTTCAAGTGGAGTACAAAGCATTACATACAAAAGCTTGAGCTCAGAAAAGTACAAAGTATGTCTGTGTAGAATCCACCTGCCAAGGCAGAAGATGCAGAAGACATAGGTTCAATCCCTGGGCCAGGAAGATCCCCAGGAGCAGGAAATGGCAACCTACTCAAGTATTCTTGCCTGGAAAATTCCATGGACAGAGGAGTCTGGTAGGCTACAGTAGTCCATGGGATCACAAAGAGTTGGACATAGCTGAGCAACTGAGCACTCTACACACACATGTCTACATAGAGAAAATATCTCCATTTGGCTGTAGTAGGAGGTTGGGAAGCAAGGCTAGTGGGTGATAAGAGAGGAGATAAGACTGGAAAGGTATCATCCCAGGTTACTCTCCTCATTCTCCTAGTGGGCCCTTTGTATGCAATCCTTGTTTCACAGTACTTTTTTTTTCCAGCGTGTCCCACACTGCATAACACAGAACAAAGCACAGGAAGGTGTTAAGGATAAAATGTGCTGGCTTAGGTTTAATCCCTCAATTTAGCTTGTCTCTTAGCAGAGCTGACCAATAGAATCAATGTTTTCAGGGATGGATCATGATTAAGTCTAGGTTAGATTTTACTCATAACTTCTCAGCTATAGCCTAGGGTAAAAGCACTCTCCATACCATGCATCCGATTAGAGTCTAGAAAACCTTTGGCATCCTCTGAGAGCAGTCGGGAATCCAACATAGCAGCTGCTTGATTGGTATTGCTGTACCAGCTCTTGTTCTCATCCAACACAGTAAAAAGGAGAAAGAATTCTTTATCCACTCCTTTCTGTAGTCCCAGCGGAAAAAAACAAAGGGGAATGACAACAGTTTTAGCAGTTGTGAACTGTGCAGCTTCAGACCCCAGTGATCCTTGATTATTTTCCATTTCCTTTCCAAACACAGAGCCAAATCCATATCTCCTGCCTAGAGCTATAGTTGATGCTAAGAAGTTTTTCCTCGGGTAATTTCAAATTGCAGGTAGATAAAGGTGGCTTCTCAGCGGTGGCCATAGGACTGGGAAAGGTCAGTTTTCATTCCAATCCCAAAGAAAGGCAATCCCAAAGAATGTTCAAACTACCACACAATTGCACCCATCTCACACGTTAGTAAAGTAATGCTCAAAATTCTCCAAGCCAGGCTTCAGCAATACGTGAACCATGAACTTCCAGATGTTCAAGCTGGTTTAAGAAAAGGCAGAGGAACCAGAGATCAAATTGCCAACATCCGCTGGATCATCAAAGAAGCAAGAGAGTTCCAGAAAAACATCTATTTCTTTTTTATTGATTACGCCAAAGCCTTTGACTGTGTAGATCACAATAAACTGTGGAAAATTCTGAAAGAGATGGGAATACCAGACCACCTGACCTGCCTCTTGAGAAACCTGTATGCATGTCAGAAAGCAACAGTTAGAACTGGACATGGAACAACAGACTGGTTCCAAATAGGAAAAGGAGTACATCAAGGCTGTATATTGTCACCCTGCTTATTTAACTTATATGCAGAGTACGTCATGAGAAAGGCTGGGCTGGAAGCACAAGCTGGAATCAAGATTGCTGGGAGAAATATCAATAACCTCATAGGCAGAAGACACCACCCTTATGGCAGAAAGTGAAGAGGAACTAAAAAGCCTCTTGATGAAAGTGAAAGAGGAGAGTGAAAAAGTTGGCTTAAAGCTCGACATTCAGAAAACTAAGATCATGGCATCTGGTCCCATCATTTCATGGCAAATAGATGGGGAAACAGTGGAAACAGCATCAGACTTTATTTTTCTGGGCTCCAAAATCACTGCAGATGGTGATTGCAGCCATGAAATTAAAAGATGCTTACTCCTTGGAAGGAAAGTTATGACCAGCCTAGATAGAATATTAAAAAGCAGAGACATTACTTTGCCAACAAAGGTCCGTCTAGTCAAGGCTATGGTTTTTCCAGTGGTCATGTATGGATGTGAGAGTTGGACTGTGAAGAAAGCTGAGCACCAAACAATTGATGCTTTTGAACTGTGGTGTTGGAGAAGACTCTTGAGAGTCCCTTGGACTGCAAGGAGATCCAACCAGTCCATTCTAAAGGAGATAATTCCTGGGTGTTCATTGGAAGGACTGATGCTGAAGCTGAAACTCCAATACTTTGGCCACCCCTGTGAAGAGTTGACTCATTGGAAAAGACCCTAATGCTGGGAGGGATTGGGGACAGGAAGCAAAGGGGATGACAGAGGATGAGATGGCTGGATGGCATCACTGACTCGATGGACATGAGTTTGAGTAAACTCCATGATTTGATGATGGACAGGGAGGCCTGGCGTGCTGCGATTCATGGGGTCACAAAGAGTCAAACACGACTGAGTGACTGAATTGAACTGAACTGAACTGAAAGGTGGTTAGAATAAAGTTATAAGACTGGAGGGGAGAAATGCAAGAAAGGGGGCAGGGAAAAATTAAAAGATTATGATGAAGAGGTACAGAGTATGATAGAAGCGAGCCTGGAATCAACTAGGGGCAGGAGTGGGGAAGATGGCTAGGAGATCAGAAGGGGACTCTATGGGGGGATAAGTTAGAAAATAAAATAAAAAATAAGTATATTAATTATTAACATATTTTTATCAATTATTAATTTTACTAATATTATAACTGTTTACTAGATATCAGACACTGTACTAAGCACTCTATATGGATTATTTTAATTAATCTTCACAGAAAGCCAAGATATTTACTTCCATTGTTAACCTTTTACTATAGATGATAAAATTGAGGCAAAGAGAGGTTAAATAATTTGACCAAAGTTAAACAGCTAAGAGTTGTGGGCTGAATATAAAAGAAGACAAGAAAATAGTAGGGAAGATTTGGAGATTAAGAGCAAGTTTTAAGGGCCACTGAGATTTTAAAAAAATGAGGAGATGCTGGCAGAATATAAAATTGAAAGGAATAGACACTAAGGAAGATGTGTGTTTGTGAACAGAATAGCATGCAAAATAGCATGAGGTCATGACTGATCTGTGTAGTTGTATGGTAGAAACTAACACAACATCGTAAAGCAATTAACCTCTAATTAAAAAAAAAAGTAAAAAGAAGAAGAAAAGGGGAAAAAAATAAAGTTTAGACAAACAGATGAGGCAAAAAAAAAAAATAGCATGAGGTCACCAACTATTAATTTCCAATTCAACAACTTGGTTAATTTTTATGCTCTTATTTTTAGAACCCAGATCCATGCATAACTTCTATTTAGCAACCCAGCTTCATCATCTTCCCAGCAGGCTTTCCAGCCAGAAACCTTGACAATACCTGCTTGCCATCTGTACCCAAGGCGCCAGCCTTGCATACCAGCAGGGGGCCCACCAGACCAGAATTGGTATCTCTTATGGGATCTGCAGCAGAGAAGTATGTCCAGGTGAGACATGCAGGATCCTGAACAGTGGGGCCAGCATGTGGAGGGACTGTCCAGCGGTATGTTACTTTCTCAAAGGGCCTAGCCACTAAGCCAGGGTGGGAAGAGTCTGCAGGAAAAACATAGAATTTATTGCTCACATTGGCTAGAGTATCAACATCTCCAAATAGTGGAATAAGATCATAAACTACAAAGGCATTTTGGAATTTATTACATGGTAGTAAAATTGAGGATGATTTTAACTTATTTTTTCTTGTTCATTCATTGTTCCTAACTCTTTAAAGTTTTGAACATACAGAAAACCTTAAAGGATAGTACAATAATCACTCTACCACTTGGAGCTGATTGTTAACATTTGGCCATCCTTCTTTTTGGATTTTATTTTTAAAATTTATTTATCAATTTTTTTACAGTAGGGACTTGTTGGTTATCTATTTTATCACAGGCTTAGCCATCTTAAATTTATCTAAATCTATGTATATGGTTACTTTTTCTAAATCATTGGGAAGTGAAATGCAAGAATAATGACATTTTACTTCTATATACATCAGTAACCATATCTTATACTATTGCAATAAGATTACCACACCTCAAAAATACCCTAATACCATCTAATATCCAGTGTATATAAAAAAATCCAATCTCCAAAATGTCTTTTATACAACCAAAATTAGACAAGGATTTCATGTTGCCCTTGGTGTTGTTGTCTCTTTAATTTTTCCCGCTTTGGCACTGATTTCTTGAAAAGTCTAGACCAGTTGCATTGTAGAATATTCTTTTATTCTAGATTTGTCTGTAACTTTGCTTTTTATGCTTTCAGTATTTTTTTTTTTTTTTTGGTACTTTTGACTTGAGATTAGCATGCATGTGTTAGCATTACTCTCAAGGAAAAGAAGAAATTAGCTACCCAATAATCCCACTTGTAGGATTCTTTCCTGAGGTAGTAATTCAAACCAAATGTACATATTCATTCATTGCAACATGATTTACAATATCAAAAAAATAATGAAAGCAATGTGCATGTCTAAATGATAGAGGATAAGGTAACTATTTTTACCTTATTGCATAGTCATTAAAATGTATGTAACATTATAATGACATAGAAGATGGGCACAATATAAAGCTAAGTGAAAACAGTAAGATACCAAAGTGTACAAAACATATCATTATAAATCTATACAGTTGTATAAACACAAAAAAATATGAAAAAGTATATCAAAATGTAATGGCAATCTACCTACGGGGTCTATTTAATTTATAATTTTCCATTTTTATCAAAGTTCCGTAACATATATATGTTATTTTTATAACCAGAATATATTTATATTTAAAAGTTGTCTCATTGATCCCAGCTCTGTCTCACTATAATATCATACTCAACAACATCCATCCATGGCAGTTAATTCTGCCTTCTTTTCTCTGCTTCTTCCCCCTATTTATATATCCTCTAGAGCAGGAGTGCCCAAACTCCAGAATCTAATGCCTGATGATCTGAGGTGGAGCTGATGCAATAATAACAGAAATAAAGTGAACAATAAATGCAATGCACTTGAATCATCCTAAAACAATTCTCCCCAACTCGGTCTATGGAAAAATTGTCTTCCATGAAACCAGTCCCTGGTACCCAAAAGGTTGGAGACTGCTGCTCTAGAGGTACCTGCTATTTGCAGCCCACATTTCTTGAAACCCTGCCTGCTCACCATCATTGTACACTGTTCCCTCAGAGTCCTTCTCATAAAAAACTCCATGAGGCTGTATGCTGAATGGCTGGGAGGCACGGTTGTAGAAGATCACCAGGATGGTGTCACCCACCTCAGCCCGGATTACTGGTCCTGGAAAATGGGAAGGAGAGACAATGGGAATAAAAACACTGATGACAAGGGAGGACGGAAACAGAAGGGAAAGGAAACAGAAATGTAAAAGAAAACTTTTCTCTCTGCAATAATAAGAATAATCTTTTTCTAGTATATTGCCATTTATAGTTATAAAAAGCAATTTAAAATCCACTATTTCAGGCTGCCCTGGTGGCTCAGTTGTAAAGAGTCCACCTGCCAATGTGGAAGACATAGGTTCAATCCCAGATACAGGAGGATCCCATGCCTCAGAGCAGCTAATCCATGCACTACAACTACTTAGCCTGTATTATAGAGCCTAGGAGCCACAACTACTGAGCCTACAAGCCACAATTACTGAAGCCCAAGTGCTCTGGAGTCTGTGCTCCACAACAAGAGATGCCACCACAATGAGAAGCCTACTTACCACAACTAGAGAGTGGCCCCTGCTTTCTGCAACTAGAGGAAAACCTGCACAACAATGAAGACCCAGCATAGCCAAAAAGACTCAAATTACTAAAATCAGAAATGAAAGTAGGGACATTACTACTAGTCCCATAGAAGTGAAAAAAATAAGATTATAAGAGAATGCTATTAACAATTGTACATGAACAAATAGATGAATTTCTAGAACAGAAAACCTACCAAGACTGAAGTGTGAAGAAATAGAAAATCTGAAAGACAAATAAGATTGAACCATTAATCAAAAATATGGCAACTAAGAAAAGCCAGATGGCTTTACTGGTGAATTCTACTAAACATTTAAAGAACTACTACCAATCCTCAAATATTCCCCAAAAATTGGAAAGGAGGGATTATATTCTAACTCATTCTATGAGGTCAGCATTACACTGATATCAAAGTTTGACAAAGATATTACAAGAAAACAAAAGCTATACACCAATATTACTTCTGAACACTAATGCAAAAATCCCCAACAAAATACTAGCAAATGAAATTCAGTAGCATATTAAAAAGATTACATATCTTGACTAAGTAATATTTATTCTTGGAATGCAAGAATGTTTCAACACACAAAAAACAATCAGTGTAATACACTATGTTAACAAAATAAAAGAAAAAAATTATCATCTTGGTTAATGCAGAAAAAAACACGACAAAATTGAACACCCTTTAATAATACAAAACATTCAAAAGCTAGGAATAGAAAAAGACTGCTTTGACATAATAAAAGCCATATATGAAAAACCCACAGCAAACATCATACTTGATGTTGAAAGACTGAAACTTTTCCTCTGAGATTAGGAACAAGCAAGGATGTTTGCTTTTACCACTTCTATTCCATATATTACTGGAATTTCTAGCCAGAGCAATTAGTCAAGGAAAAGAAATAAAAGATATCCAAACTGGAAATGAAGAAGTACATATCTCTATTTGCAGATGATATGATTCTTATCATAATTATTTGGAAAATCCTAAAGCTTACACACACACACACACACACACACACACACACACACACATACACACACACACACACAAATTAAAATAAATGAATTCCTCAAAAAAGTAGAATACAAAGTCAAGACACAAAAGTCAGTTGCACTAACAGTGAAAAATCTGAAAGATAAATTACAGAAGCAATTTCATTTATAATACCATGAAAAGAATAAAATACCTAGACATTATTTAACCAAAGAGGTGAAAGATTTGTAGAAAGAAAACTATAAACCATTGATAAAATACACATGAAAGTGGAAATACATCCCATGTTCGTAGGTGAGAAGAATTAATATTGTTAAAATGTCAATTCCACATGAGCAATGTATATGTAATCTTAAGGGACTCCAAGCAGCAAAAACAATCTTTGGGGTTAAGAACGAACTGGAAGACATTACATGTCCTGATTTTAAAACTTACTACAAAGCTATGGTAATCAAACCAGTGTGGTAGTAGCATAAAGACGACAGATATATAGACCAATGGAATAGCATAGAGAGCCCAGAAATAAATCCTCACAGATATGAGGGCAACTTTTTAAACAAATGGTGTTGGGAAAACTGAATTTATACATGCAAAAGAGTGGCTAGACCTTCACCTAACATCATATGCAAAAAAATTAACTAAAAATCATCAAAGATCTAAATTTGCCTAAAACAATACAACTGTTTATAAACATATGGCAAAATCTTCAGGACACTGGATTTGGCAGTGATTTCTTGGCTATGACATCAAAGGCACAAGGTAATTAAAAAATACTGTATTTCATGAAAAAAAATTAAATGTGTATCAAGAGACACTACCAACAGGGTCTACCTGGTGGTCTAGTGGTTAAGATTCCACACTTCCAAGTCAGGGGGTACAGGCTCAATACCTGGTTGGGAAGCTAAGATCCTACATGCCATGAAACACAGCCAAGAAAAAGAAGAAGAAGAAGAAGAACAGTACCAACAGAGTGAAAAGGCAGTCCACAGAATGAGAGAAAATATTTGCAAATCATATGTGACAAGGGATTAACATCCAGAATACATAGAGAACTCCTAAAACTCAACAACAAAAAGATAGTTCAAATAAAGATGCACAAAGGACTTGAATAGACATTTTTCCAAAGAAGATATGCAAACAGCCAATGGGCACATGAAACGATGCTCAACATCACTAATCATCAGGAAAATGCAAGCCAAAACTACAATGAGCTATCTCTTCATACCCATTAGGATAGATAACATGAGAAAAATAAGTGTTGCCAAGGATGTATAGAAATTGGAACCCCTTGTGCACTGCTGGTGGGAGTGTAAAATGGTGCAGTTACTGTGGAAAACACCATGGCAGTTCCTCAAATAATAAAACTAGAACTACCATGAGATCCAGCAATTTCATTTCTGTGTATATACCCAAAGCAATTGAAAGCATGCCTCAAAGAAACATTTGTGTACCCATATTCATAACAACATTATTCCCAATGGCTAAAATGTGGACAGAAACCAACTGTTCACTGATAGACAAATAAATAAGTTTAGCAAAACGTATGTACCTACAGTGGAAATTCTGCGATATACTACAACATGGCTAGACCTTAAGGACATTATACTAAGTGAAATGTCAGTCACAAAAAGACAAATATTGTATAATTCCACTTATATGAGGTACTTAAGGTAATCAAAATCATAGAGACAGAAGGTATTAATAGAATAGTGATTGCCAAGGGTTGGGGGGGAGAATAGGTACTTATTTGTTAATTGGTATACTGTTTCAGTTTTACAAGATGGAAAGAGTATGAAAATGGATGGTGGTGATGGCTGTGAAATGTTATAAATGTACTTAATACCATTGAACTACATACTTTAAAATGATTAAGATGGTAAATTTTATGTTAAGCATATTTTGCCACAATAAAATTGAAGAAAAAAAAAAAAAAAAGACTGGGAACCTATACTGAATACCAGCTAATGATAGCTCTTTCTACTCTCCACTCACCCTCTTTCCAAACCAAGGTGTGCTTCTACTCCTTATTATCTCCCTATCCAACTAATGAAACACCAATTGTCCATTATCAGATTTCTGAAAATCAACTGGTAAATATCTAACCCCAGAATATGGTCTATTATATTATTTCATTTTCAAAGTTTTCTCCCATTTAATCTATCTCGTTGCCTGGCTCAACTAGGTGAATAAGCCACACCCAACCTTCCTATACTATTTCAGTGCTATACTGTGCTTTAGACCTTTTAGATAACTTCCTTAGGTCAGGTTCTAAGCTTTGTTCTACATCCCTCACCATAGCAACCATGTCTACATGTCATGCCATTTGCTCCTGGTCCCATATTTCCAAGATCCTGAACAGTCTTACTGCCTTAAACAGCCCCTCAGAAATATACCTAGAGAATAATGTTTAAAACTATGATCTGTACAGTACTGCTATCAGAAGATGTTCAGTGTAAAAAAAAAAAGTTTCAGTAGTCAAATATATATAAGAAATGATGTATATTTTACTCCCATCACAGAGATTCATGATGAACAAAAATAAATCCACAGCTCTGGGAAGCCCTGCACATAAGAATACTATTTGACTATGTTTAACTTAGTGTTTTGCAGACATTTTTAGACCCATAACCCTTTTCCACAAAACACTACTCTCTTGGGACTCATTCTGAGAAATGTTGGTCTAGATCATGTTTCTGAGTGGCTACCAGGCTCCAGTTTTTAAACCCTCCCCAATTCTCTGGCTCTAGTCAATTAAATTCATAAGTTAAGGATTCCTTACCCAGAATTCCAAGATGCTTATCTTCCTCCAGCTGCACCTTTTCCTGGAATGTCTCATCTTGGAAGGCTTCATATCGAACTTTCCAGTAAGTGCCCCCAATTCGGATGGAGCTCTTCTGGAAGAATTTATCTGAGCCACTGGCATATAAGGAGGCAAATACCAAATTATTTAGCCATACATCAAATAGATTCCCATTGCACACTTGTTCTTATCAAGTTATGGATTTTTGTTTAGGAAGGACCTCAGAGATCATCCAGGTTAACTTCCATCTAGTGACAGTATCTCCTCTGGCAAAACACAAATTAATGATGCAAAGCTTCTGCTTTAGCCTTTCCAAGATCAGGGAACTCATTTTCAGAGAAAATAATTCCTCTTACTGTTGGATAGTTTTTATGATTGGAGTTCTTTATAGTAGGCTGAAATCTTCTTGCTTGTAAGTTCTAGATGCTGGGATCAGTTCTATTCTCCAGAGTTACATAGTCTTACATCTGTCTTTAATCATCCTCAGGTACTCTAAATCCTTTCTCCCCTTAATATCTTTCATTTAAAAATGAAAGCACACTAACTTAGAAAGACCAGTTGTAGATTCTTAGAAGCCATGCTGACACCCAAGTACCTATTTTCCTATATTTTCTGCAGATTCATTCTATTATTTTCTACTGGAGAATAAACATGATTTTGTGTTCTATAGAATTTTCCATAAACTCTCTTAGTCATCTATCAAGTGCATCTTTTAAAAAGACCTGGAATCACTGATAGCCCAGTGAGTCAGTGTAACCTAAGGCCCAGCAACTGATTAGGGCACCAACCTTCTACTCTATCTTGCCCATATCTGAGTCATGAATGAAGCATGAAAATTTGGAGAAATTCCTCAAAAAGGATGGACATGGAATGACCAAAAGGCAGGTTCCTTCCCTTCTTCTTATACTTTTCAGAGTACATTTTACACTTCAGCTTAAATGTGTCCTTCAGACTATGGTAAAGAAAGAAAGGAGCAACATGATAAATAATTGTTAAATTAGAATTGGAGAAATGTAATTTTAAATAACATGACCCCATCTTGGCCTTCTTTTCTGTTTGGACCCTTGGCTGGGAATATGACATGACCATACAAAAAGCTTTATAACTCTCCAAGAGCAGGCACTCCTGCAGGGTCACAAGAATTTGATTAATAGTTGTGCCATTAACTCCAGACAATGATTGTGATCCCCAAGTGAAGTGAGAGATTTCTGAGAGGGAGTAATAGGTGTTTGTGGGTGGACTAAGGAGTAGAGAGAGGAAACACATTACTTCTTACCTGCCTGGCTCCCTCAAATTCTTTCCCGTACTCCCATCATGCCCCAAAGGGCCATAGTCCCATTGAATCTCATGGGCCTCAATGAAGTACTGCCGGACTTTGCCTGTGAGTAAGTTCATGGGAGGTGCCATGGAGCAAGACTTGACCTTGTAGAGTGCTTGCATGCCATCTGGAGGAAAAACATCAAGGCTGGCTCCATTCTGCCCAATACATCTTTTACCCAGGTGACTCCTTTTCCTATTGTTTCCCGCTTTCACCCTTCACTAGGCTCTCTACCCCTCCCTCCAAATGAGCTACTTTCTCTTACTCCTAAAGAGCCTGACTGGGAGAGGGAGACAGGGAGTACAAGTGGGAATTCAAGTATCTCCCACATGCTCACCACTACTAACTCATTTATCAGACCTTCATTCTTGCCTCTGCAAAATACTTACACTGTAGTAGCATCACAGAACTTGAAGTCAAAATACCTGAATTCCAAGTCCAAGCCTTATCACTATCTATAGGAACTCAGACAAGTCACTTCCTAGATCTGAGCTTAACCTCTAATTTGTAAATGGGGAGAATAGAGAAATCTACTACACTAGGACCATGGGAGTATCAAATTTTAAAAAGAAGAGTGTTATTTGTAAAATGGGAAGCTTCCAAAGTAAAGGAACATCTACATACGAAGATGAAGCTTCACACTTGGGACTGTCAGGAAAGTGTAGATTCTAAGTAGTGTTTCCAAATGTGGAATTTGTTACATTGAGACATAGTGGTAATGGATGATACTGTGTTATATTTGGCTGTGTATAGAGGTCATTCAGGTACATTATCTCATTTGAGTCTCACAACATCCCAAGGAGATATGAAATTTGAAATTAGAAATCTGAGCTATGAAGGAAGAGGAGATAAGGATATTAATTTTCATTGAATGTGTACCATCTGCTAGACCCTTTATTAGGTGATTTACATATTTTAGTTACTTCCTTCAGTCCTCATAACTAGCCTGTGAAACAGACTTAATGTTCCCTTTTGCAGACAAAGTTTTTTTTCTAAGGATCAGAGAGGTTACATAACTTGCCCAAGATTACATAGCTAGTCAGAGGTAGAATTAAGTTTTAATTGCCTATCTTCCAACTGCACATTTGAGTGCTCATTTTCTTCTCTTGTATCCATTCTTGGTCTCATCATTCCCCCGTCTCTAAGCTTCAAAATTCCATTATCTCTCTGAAACCTCTTTACAACTTTATAAGGTGGGAATTATTATTGCAATCCTTATATGAGGAAACATAGACTCAAAAAATGTGACATGACTTACCAAAGGTTCACTCATCCATTCCTATACAATCTTATGTTAGAGATGGGGAAGATAAAACCCAGAGAGCATGCCCAAGGTCAACCTGCAATTTAATGACTGAGCCAAGAAGGAACCTGGAATCCCAGAATTCTAATGTTTCATCATTTACATCCAGTTATCTCACCTGAAAGACAAATCTTATGGCTCCAGGTCAGAAACCCAGGCTCCTGATAACTATCACTGCCACCTACCTCCTATAACTAAAGGATCAGAGATGTTGGATCTCACCTTGCAAATGACTATTCACTTGGCAGCTGATTAACCAGGTGCCAGGTTCCTGGGGCACCATCTCAGCACTCACAAAAGTGGCTGGAAAGATATGAGCCACATCAGTTCTATGACCTCGGATGGTCAGCATCTGTCCATGGAAGAAAACCGTGTGGACATCTACCTCATTGCCCATGCCAAACAAGTGCCAGGCCACACGTTTCTGTGCACACATACTTAGATCTGGCAAGTTTCCAAATACAAAGCCATTTATTGCTGCAAAATAAAACACAAAGAAAATATCAGAGTTAGGAAATGATAGCCCAATGAGAGAAGCCTTACCATCTGACAATAATAATAGGTAACACTTAGGTGAGGTTTCGAAGAGTACACTGTGCTGACCGTATGCATTATCTCATATAAATCTCACAAACAGTCCTAGGAAATAGCAGAATTCACTGGTATGGAAAAAAAAAAGTGAAAATCTAGGCTCAGAGAGGTAAAGTTATTAATACTTCTCTCCCAAGACCACAGAGGAATTAAGTGGTAGAGCCAGGATTCCAACCCAACAATCTGAGGAAACTTTCTAAGAAATGGAGTTTTATTTTATAAACCTTCTTTCCTTCTAGGCCAATTTCCTTCTGAAATTTCCACAGGGGAAATTGTCAAGTTAACTAACTAATTGTCATTACAAGCAATTGGTATAAAACTCAAGAGAAATTTGAGCTGTTCAAACCATCTTTCACATATTCCCCTTGAGTTTTCACCTCCTCTTGGCACTCTGGTTTTGAGCCTACCTCTGTCACTATGTAAGTCACTCCTATAATTAAACAAAAGCAAAATCAACTTTTTTCATTTTTAGAATCCATTTTCATTTTCTGTCCATGCCTTAGGACTTCTGTGCCTTTTGTTTGTTTTACATTTAATTAAGATGGTTAACACCCTTAAGGGAACTCATTTCTTTTCTCTACAAAACATGTAATTTTTCCAGTTTGCATCCTTTTTAGAACAAAGAAATGTTAACTAGTTATATCATTTGGCAACCATAGCCAGTGACTAAGCATAGAGTATATGACTTTGGAATCAACAACCCTGGGCTGTTCCACGTTAGAAGGCAAGGTACCTAATGGCAAGAGCATAGCCAGAGAGATTAGGGTTGGAATTTTAGCTGTGCCATTTATTTTCTGTGTAATCCTAGAGCCTTGGTTTACTCATGAGTGAAACAGGGAAAAGCCACCTACTACCCATGGTCCTCTTGAGGATTAAAAAGAACCAGGTATGTGAAAACATTCACCAAATACTAGACCCAGTGGAGAACCTCAATCAGTGTTCACTGTTATATGTGGCCAATTACTCCCAGCTCACCGTGCATCCTATTGCTCTCCTGGAAGTCCTCATCTTCTTTGTCCACTGAGGCAGGGTCTGAGCAGTAAGTGGCAATGTTCTCATTGATATGCCAGCTAAGGTTCTCATCTATCACACTAAAAAGAAGGAAGAAATCATTGTCCACATCCTGCCGCCGAGGAGGGAAGCTCCCATCCAGGGTTCCTATTGAAAGTAATAAAAGAGCCTTTAAGAACCTTCTTTCTTTAGCAACAGTAAGCTGCAAGGGGTACTCACAAGTAAGAATAGAAAGAATGGAGCCTTAAGAGTCCATCAGCAACAGAAAAGTAGATAGAACATTCTGCTGCTAATTTCTATTTCCAAATTCCTTAGATAAAGTCACCAATTCAGTTGAGCCTAGGACTTGAAGGTGAATCACATAGAATCTAGAATAATTCCCTCCCACCATCCCTGCCTATGTCTTCAACTCAGGGCCTTAGCCTGACCACAACACACAGGTCTTCAGGACTGACTATACCTTAAACATACCACATTTCCAACCAAACTTACAATCCTCCCCAAATTCTGATGGCTACACTTTCAATCCTATCCAAAAAAACTATTAGTACACATTTATTCATATGTAACTTGATTTTCAGCATTACTAATTTGAGGGTTTTTTTTAATGAAATAAGAAAAAAAAGTAGCAAAGTGTTTTTAAGAATTTTTTTTAAATAATTAAATAGAAAAAAATAGTGAAAAGAGATTTTGGCAGAGTTTATTCCTGCTGATAAATGGGGGTGTTAAAATAATGATTTCCAGGCTGTTGCTCAATATGTAGGTGATTCAAATATATCACAGCTCCCTCTAGATATCCCAAATTGTATCTTCAGCTCACACTTGGGGCTTATACCTCTTTTACAGGTTATAAGGGGTCCAATGAGACCAGTAGCAATATCTCGTGGAGCATCTACATGAGAATGGTAGACCCAGGTGAGGCATGCTGGGTCAGCATCAGTGGGTGCATGGCCTTCTGGAATGGTCCAGTTGTAGATGTGGCTGCCTCCTGGGGGTACAGAATCATCAGCTTTCAGCCAACCAGAGGAACCATCTGGATACAAGGAACCTAAAAAATGAAATCACACATGCTCAGTCCCAGGGTGAGAGAGACCTAGCAGATAGAGAAATCAGGAGAGTGCTGACATATGAGATATCTAGTTTCAGTTTTGTGGAAGGTAGAGTTCTAAAGTTCAGCACAGTGTTCCTCACAACCTGAGGAAGGCCAGATTCAGGTAATATCTAGTCAAGAACTCTAGACTTCAAATCAACAGCAGGTTAAAAAGGTAGCAGCCCTTGGGGAAGGAGATATGGCCATTTAAAGTACTATACAGCTTAACCTAGTAATGCTCCAGTGCAAAGCCAATGACATGAAGGCAAGAGAGAGTAAACATTCCCTTCCTCTGAGCACTCACTTTGGAAAACAAAAAGCAGACAACCATAGAATTTCAGTCTGAAGGCAGCTCGATTATCAACTGGTCTACTTATGAAAGATCAAGGTCCTAAAAATCAAGTTAGGACCTTCTGACTTCTCTATTCCTTACTCATTGGTGTGTCAGTATTATAAACTGTTGGGCCTGGGATAGTGGGAGCTACGGATGAGTAAACCAATCTTTCTCTTAAGAAGAAAATTCACAGAACACTCCTCTATTTCCAAAACAGTCAAATATTTTATGGGAATTCCATTCAAGCAATTTTTTGTGATAAAAGGTAAATTGAATCTCTACATTTTTAATGAACAATTGAGGTTTAGAGAGGGGCAGTGACTTGCCCAAAGTTACACAGTGTATGAATAGCACAGCTGATAATGGTACCCATATTTTCTCTGGGAAAAGTAACTGCCACCTCAGTTCAAAAAAGAAGACTATCTTTATTCCCAGCTTCTCTCTCTCTCTCAGAAGACAGTAAAGAAAAAGGGATGTTTGTTGCAGGTAGGAGAAAGAAAAGATGGGATATTTTACCTTCTGAATCCTTTTCATAGAAAACACCATGGGGATGGATGGTATAGGGACGAGTGGCAAAATTCTTCAAGTGGATAAGGATGACATCTCCCACCTCAGCCCTCAACACTGGCCCTAGGAAGCCCAACCAGGCTGGCTGAACTATTTCATCCATGTATGAGCCATCCTTGTATTCCTTGTAGATGGTCTTCTTGTAGCTGTTCCCTATTCGGTTCTTGTCAGACTTCAAGAAGCTAGCAGCTACTCTGGGAAGGAAGGAAAGAGAGACTCACATTTTTGCCTTTCTTCTAGAGGAGACTGACCAAAAAGTGACCATTTTTGTTTAGGGCAAAATAAGAAGAAATGGGATTGTACTGATCAAAATATGAAAGCCTTGGGCTAGGATTTGATTGTTAGACAATGAGAAGTATTAACTTAAAGCCTATGAATTTGCCGATATGCACTTTTAACCTATAAAATGGGCTCCTCGGGTGGGATAGTGGTAAAGATCCCACCTGCCAATACAGGAGACATAAGAGATGTGGGTTTGATCCAGGGTTGAGAAGATCCCCTTTAGGAGAGCATGGTAACACACTCCAGTATTCTTGCCTGGAGAATCCCATGGACAGAGGAGCCTGGCAATTTATAATCCATGGAGTCGTAAAGAGTCATACATGACTGAAGCAACTTACCACTCATGCACACAACCTATAAAATAGGCAGATTCACTCACTATGGCCTAATATATAGTAGTGGGGAGGCAACCAACTATGAACTGACCCTTTTTAAGTGCTCAACTTCCTATCCAGTTGGCTTGACTTAGTGTTGTCCTGCTATATATATGGGAAGTCTTACAGCATAATTGTTAAGATCACAAACTCTGGAGCCGGGAAGTTTCAATTAAATGCCAATATTGCCATTTCCCCTGGAGAAGGGCAAGGCAACCCACTCCTGTATTCTTGCCTGGAGAATCCCCATGGACAGAGGAGCCTGGTGGGCTATAGTCCATAGGATCACAAAGAGTCGGACACGACTGAAGTGACTTAGTATGCATGCATTGCCATTTCCAAATCCAATTCTTCAACTCTGAGATGTTACAGTCAACTTTGGAAAACTCTGATGGTTTGGAAAGACAACATGATTCATGATCACAAAAGATTTTTTAATACACTTTTTTTTTCAGCTGATATTTGTGGAATGCGTGCAGAGCTCTAAGATCAAGAAAGTTTATTCCTGTAGGATCTGTGAGAGGCTATGGTGAGAGGAGTACCGACTTTGTATCCACATTACCCAGGTTCAAATCCTAACTTTTCCATTTACTGTTGGACTTGGGAAAGTCATCTGATCTCCCTGAGCCTCAGTTTTTTCATCTATAAGATGAGAATATTCATATTCATCTCCTAGTTTCTATAAGAATTAAGTGAGACAAAGTATATAAATTTCTAATATGGTGCCTGTCACAAAGCGTTATATAAGTGATAGCTATTACTGTTCTTTCCTTGATTCTAAGGCTGATCTTATTTTTTCACATTTTCACATATCTTAAATCAGTACAGTTCCATTGAACAATTTGCAGCATACATACACCACACACATCTTACAAACACTGTATATATTTCATGTTTCTTTCCTGCTTAAAAGCTAAACACCTATTATTAAAACAGCATTGTGGATATCACCTTAGAATCAAGGCAATATGGAATGACCTTTAAGACCCTAAAAATGCTGAGGCATCTCAGTGTGGAAAAGCAGACTCCATATGACATGCTGGCTCCTGAGTCAATTAGTTGTTTCTCAGGAAATGCACCACTGGGATTATGGCCCAGAGAGATCTGGAGCTGACTGCATCCACACCCTGGGAAAAGGTCCTAAAGAGCTACCTACTGGCCTCAAGGGTGCCCCTCCTTAACTCCATCTCTAATTCCACAAGAGAGTAAACCTACATGTCACTTTCCAAAGGCTGGTTCGTGATGATATTCCTTCCCTTAGGAGCATAGTTCCACTGCACATCCTGGATCCCCAGGTAGTAGACTCTAGTAGTCCCATCAGTCAGCTGGGGCCACAGAGGTTGCATGAACAGCAGAGCCCACAGGAGATGGCCTGACTCCATGGCCCACGTTACTCTGGGAAACAGGCAAATGAATAACTTCTGGTAAGGAAGAAAGAGAACAAAGGGATTTTGAATGTGTCTGAAAAAGTAAAGAGGCAAGATCTAGACTGAGTGACTGAGAACATAAAAACTGACTAGCCTAGAATCTCTGCCTTACCTGATTCCTTTCAACAAGTGTTCAAGGAACTCTACACATTGAACTTTGGAGGGTAAAGTTAAAAAGTCACTTGTACTGACTGTTTTGTGGTATCAGTTTCTTCAGACGAGAAATATGAGTTCATTTTCTTCAGCAGTGTAGAAAGAAGAGTATACTCTGGCCCTCAAATTAGGAAACAAGCATCAGTAGACTAACTGAGTCACTGTTACTCACTCAGTACCCAAGTGAAGTCACTAATTATCCTCGTGTCTCTATTTTCATCATTATCACTTTCCATCCCCTATAAACTGTGTTTAAAAACAAATGAGAATTCAGCAAAAATCATTTGCTATAATGTCCACAGATGCAAACTGGAAATAGTCAACATGCCCATAACACTATAATGGATGAGTAAATTGTATTTTATTCATATAATGAAATTCTGTATAGCAATAGTAATGAGCAAACTAACACTGTACATGAAAACATAGATGCCTCTCACAAATATAATGTTACAGAAAGAAACCAGACACAAAAGTACATATTGTATGATTTCATTTATGTAAAGTACAAAATAGGCAAAGCTAATCTATGCTGTTAGAAGCTAAGATAATGTTTGCCTTTGAGGTAGGGATCACTGGCTGGTAGGAAAGAAAACGAAGGCTTTTAGGTAATGTTCTGTTTCTCAATTTAACTACTGATTACATGGATGTGTTCAGTCTATGAAAATACACAGCTGTGAACTTAGCACAGTTATCAGAAGAAATGTTCTTTGCTGGTTCTTTGCTATGCACAAATCCATTTCATGTGTCCGATAGACTCAAAGTTAGAACTAAGCCTCTAGTCTCTCATTCTGATACATCAACAAGGCAGTTAGACTTCTTGGGGCTGATATGAAGCACTCAGTCATGCCATACACAGCTACAGTCAATCCAAGAAACACAAACAACATAACATATACACAAGTATACATACACTTGCATATACACAGACACAGGAAGTCTTATCTAAAAGCAAAGACACACACACTTGCATCCACATTAGTTCCACAGTGTCACATAGAGCCTTAGTTACTGTCATAATAATAATAATAATAATAATAATAATAACCTATAATGGAAAAAATCTGAAAAAAGAATATATATATTTCTGAATCACTTTGGTATATACCAGAAATTAACACAATATTGAAAATCAACTATACTTCAACTTAAAAATAATAACAGTCAATATTTATAATGTGTGTATATGTCAGACATTGTTCAAAATGTTTTACAGATTAAATTGTTCAATCCTCACAACAGTACTATGAAGCAAATATCTTTATTATCCCCATATTATTAGAAAGAGGAACTATAAAACAGAGACATGAGGTAATTTGTCAAAGTCCCCATAGTTAACAATCTAGAGTTGGCTTGTGTGGTAAAGGGAGTATGGGTTCAGTGTTTATGTTTTTCTTTTTTTGAAGTATAAGTGATTGACAATATTATATTAGTTTCATGTTAATTACCATGCTATACTACTTTTCACAAAATATATTTGCACATGCACAAGGAACATTTGCAGACATATCTTGCTTTATTATGTTTTACTTCAATTCACTTCACAGACATTATGTTTTTTACAAACTGAAGGTTTGTGGCAGTTCTGCATTGTCAGGTGATGTTTAGCACTTTTTAGCAATAATATTTTAAAATTTATATATGTACATTTTAAAGACATAATGCTATTATACACTTAATTGACTACAGTATGGCATAAACATAACTTTTATATGCACTAGAAAACAAAAAAAAAGTGTGAAGATTTATTACAACATGAACTTTACTGCAGACGTCTGGAACTGAACCTGCAATATCTCCAAGGTATGCTTGTATGTGTTTATAGATATTGTCATATCTGAGAATACCCCATATACTCTGAAATAAGCAGTCATATGTAGTTATGATCACCTCCAGAGAGAGACATATATATTTATATAGGCAAAGATACATCTAATGAGTATCATTCACGATGGTGATAATAATGATGGTAACTATCATTCATGGAGGAATTACTATACAGCAAACATGATGCTCAGTTTTTACATAAATTATTTCACTAAATCCTCAACCTAACCACATGATATCAGGGACTTTAGTTGAAAACAGAAAGTAAAAAATATGCACAGACTCGCATGTGGATAGGAAATGCCCAAATATTTACCCTGATTGATAGATAGAACTATGGACCTCTCTAAAAATTCTCAAACCCTTCCACACAAAGCAGTGGCCCAAGTGTGTAACCCCCATTTTCATATGACATTTGGAAGAAGCCCTTGATATGGGGGAGAACTTATCTTGCCTGGAAAATCCCATGGACAGAGGAGCCTGGCAGAACATGGTCCATGGGGTTGCAGGGAGTCGGACACAACTGAAATGACTAAGCACGCTGCCTTAGATTCTTCTAAAACGTGGCTTTCCTGCTAACCAATTGTGTAGACTTGGGTAATACTTAGGCACTCTGAACTTGTTTTCTTATCTATAAAATATATCTAATACTATAAGCTTTGGAGAAGTAAATTAGAAAACTTACATGAAAAGGCCCCAGGACAATTAGTGTTTAGAATATAACAAACTATAACTGTTGGTTTCCTTCCTCTTCCTTCTCTATCCTGGCAACAGTTTGTTAATTTATCTTTACTGTCTCCCACACATCATATATTTCAACTCTAAGGGTTAACTTAAATCTTATCTACTCCATAAGGCCCCCTGTAGCCTCTTCATATCACTGTCCTTTGAAGAACTACTTACTATCAATAGCGTAAAATCGCATGAAGTCAGACTTTGTATTATTATTACTTTTGTCTCATAAGCTGCCTCATGAACTGTTTTTATTTAACAGTTTGGACTATAAATTCCTTGAGAGTGGACGTAGTATCTTAGAAGTCTTTGTGTATCTATTGAAAGATACCTTGATGGGAGCCCTGCAGATAAATTTTACATTGAGGACACAGGCTTTGGAATCAGACTACCTAAACAAACCCTGGCTTCACTTTTCCTAGCTGTGTGACTTGATAAACTGCTTCACTTCTCTGGCCCTTGTGTTTTCATCTTTGAAATGGAATTAATATCATTTACTACTTTTCAGGGTAGTTGTTAGGATTAAATGAAATAAGATCTATAAGTGAATAGAACACAAATAAATATTTAAGTCCACCAGTAAAAGACCAAAGGCATTAGTGGCTATGATTATTACAGATAAGGAAATAGGTTTAGAAATGAAAATTTCCAGGCTTACAAAGCTTTAACATTTTATGAATATCCATAACACAAACACATTCATAAGTTCCTATATACAATAGCACATTGTAAGCATACAGGCACATGTATATGGCTGAGATTAGTTTCTTTGGAAGCACAATTATATAATGAAAAGAACTAGAACTTTTGAATCAGATAAACTCAGGTTTGAGTATTATTTTCAAATGTGTTTGAAAGAAATAGCATAGGGACTTAGTAGGTATTTGATAAATATAAGTTCTCATTTCCTCTAATCACTAACTTCCTATTTTATTCCCAAAGATGCATTTGTTGTTGCTATTACTATTGTTGTTTTTAAATTAGGCTTATTATTATAAAACAAAAGAAAGAGAGAACCCATAACATTATTTTAGAATCATTTGGATATTTCATAGTAAAATTGAAAGACTCTAGACTCAGAAAAAATATATTCTAATTCTGGAATCATCATTTACTAGTTGTATAACATGGAACATGTCACTTAGTTTCTTGAACCTGAGTTTTCTCATCTCTTAAATGGAGATAATCTCTGGCTTGGCCTCATGATTAGTTTGCTATGAAAATCAAATGAGATGAAGGATTTGAAAGCCCTACATAAATTATTCATTTGGAGAGGGCTACTTTTTTTATCAGCTGAGCCCACAGGAGGAGATCTTATAGAAAGGCCAGACTGAGGAGGAAAAATAAAAGGGAAAGGTAAAAGGGGAAAGGGGAAATGAAATAATATGAGGAAGAATCCTGGAAGAAAGTAAAAAAGGAGGACAGAAGGAAGGGGAGGGAGAGAGCTCAAAGGAGGGGAGGGAGAGAAAGAAAGAATTTCTGGGATACTTTGAATTAGACATAATTTAGTTAATATACACTGAGACTAGACAAACCTTACTTTCCTGTCATCCCAATGTTACCTGGGCCTGGTCCCCTTTATCCACAATTTGCATCACTGTTTTTCCTAGAATTTGCAAGTTGTTCCTTTAATGTGATAATGCTCTTTTCTCTCTGAGTTGGAGTAGACCGGCCTGGACAAGCTTATCCTGGACAAAGGATCACTCAACTGAACTCAGAACTGCTGAGCTATCCTTGAGGTCTTGTCTCCAATTTCAGCAGTCTTACTAATAGAACCCTCTATCAAGATTGACCTTTTGGTCTTCCACTTTCTTAATGTTTTTGTGGCTTTTTCTTCACCTTGTGACTCAAAATAGAGGATTTTCTCACCTTTAGGTGGTATGGGATTTTTTTTTTTTACTAGAAGGGAAAATCAAGAGAGTGTTGAGAGCCTCAAAAGATTCCATGTAGCACAAGTACAATTTATATTATTTTTAATCATTATCATTGTATTCTACTGTGTCAGAAGTGGGGAAATTGAGGCCCAGAGGGAGAGACTCATTTGAAGTCCCAAGAGCTAGTACTAGAACTTAAGATCTTTTAGCCTGACAATCAAGTATATCATCACTGTGCTTTTCCTAGGACAATATGATTTCACTACATATGTGCACTTATATTAGTTTTTTTTTTTAATTTCCTCATACCCTAGTTGTGGTATAATAGAAAATATACTGATATGAAACTATAAGACCTAGGTTGAAATTCTTTCTTGCCTATAATAGCTATGTACCTTTCAACAAGTCAATTTCACCTATTTTGCCACAGTTTTCTCATCCAAAATTGTGGATAATATTTCACAAGATTGTTTTGAGGATCAAACAAAATAATGGATGTATGAGCCCCTTTCAAAGGGCTTAGAATACAATAAATGATTAATAAAAGTCTAGATGCATTAATGGATTCATACATCCATAAAAACTTCTAGATACTATACTTTTTAAACCCCTTAACATGACATAGAAAACGGAGACCAGAGAGATAAAGGGGTTTGCTTAGAGCCAAGCAGTCAGTTACTGGCAAGGCCAGAATTTGAACCCATATTTTCTAAAACATTTCTTCTACTTAGGCACTAAGTGTGAGAAACAATTTAGATTTTAAGCTGATAGGTTAGTTCAGCTATCATTTATTGCCTTGCTCTGTGCCAATCTGGATCTCAAAGTATGAAAGTAAGTGTTTTGTTTTTTTTTTTAAGTGTTCCATCACCTCAATAAACCCCACAAACTGAGACCAAGAAATAAGCATACTATTTTAACAGGAAAATTAACTACTCTCTACAACTCCAGGATCATCTCTGAAACATCTGAGCCAGTGTGTCCCTGGCCATTTTGATGAGAGGAACAAAGAGAGCATATTTTACACTTTAACTTCCCTGCACATTCAGCCGTGCTTCCTTCTTCTCAGCCACTGACTTTCTCTCCCTGTGGGCCCAGAATTTCTATAAACCAAGCCGAATAAAAGTTTTTGTTTTTTGTTTTTTGTTTCAAAGAAAAGGAGGTAGGGTTTAGAACGGGGCGGGGGAAGCTTACCTTTGCTGGAGAAAACCCTTCCATATTCATGTCAGCGGCCTACTGAGGCTAAACTGCAGACCCCAGCATGAGTCTGCCAGCCCTGCTCAGTTAGTATCCTGGGTTACAAGGCCTTTCTCATAAAAAAAGTCCAGGGCTCCAATTGGCTGGTGTTACTGGGGAGGAGTGAATGGAGGCTGGGGCAGTTCTGGGTGCCCTCTTTTCCAGAAACTAATCTACTGGAATGTCTCTTTCCGGATCTGGTTTGGTACAAAACCCGGTATGGTTCTTTAACCATATCCGGGTGTTTTTCAAATCCCGGTTAGGATCTCTGGAGGAATTACAAGAGGGTGGGTTGCAATTCTGTTATCTCAGCTTGCTGGTTGCTCTTTGCTGAGAGGGAGGAGGAAATGCACTGTCAGTGAAGCTAATGAAAGCTCATAGAAAGATTCCAATACCCCCCTTTAAGAAATAGAACCCACTGCAAGGGTTATGCGATGTGAGAAGAGCCCCCATCCCCAACACTTTCTCTTGTTGTGAAGCACAGTTATCAGTCCTGCTATTATTCTGAGGCCATGGTTGCTTAGTAATAGAGAAAAATAAAACTGGTAACAAAACAAAGAGCTTTCTACATGCTAGTCCCTATGTTAACCACTTTACATACATTCTCATTTAAGTTTCACAATTATTCTGTGAAACAAATATGCTAACTCATATTTTACAACTGAAGAAAAGCAGACTCTGAGAGGGAAAGTAACCATTCAAAGTCACACCGTTAATAAGAGGGGGGAATTGAACTAGGTCTGTCTAATCTCTTAGTCACCACACTACCACACTCTGCTACTTAAGGGAGAAACCCAGAAAGCCCTTTTGCAACAAGGGAAGTGACTTCATGATTATTGAATGTCTGCTGTCTACCAGTCACTGCTAGATTAAAAAAAAAAAAAATGAACATTAACTCTGCGACTGCCATTTTTAGCAGCTCCTTGAGTGAACTCCCAGGGTCATATTACTCATATTTTTCATTGTGGAGACCGGATGCAGCTAGTAGATAGCTTGGATTAACATAGACCAGCACTCTAAAACCTAAGAAAACCCAGAAGAATTGGAAACATTAAATTTTTTTAAATGGAACTAAAAAATATCTAAATGGGTCCCAAAATCTCTGAGTGAAGCTGGAGTCTGAATTTTTTAAAAAAACAAAGGCCATCTTTGTTCTTGCTACAGAAGAGAGGGTAGTGAAAAATCACTAGCCTGAGTCAAGTGACCCAGGTTCCTTCCCTGGCTTGCTCTTGAAGTAATCAGCTATGTGGCCTTGGTATAGGACTTTCTCTTCTTTGGGCCTAAGTCTTTCCATTTGTACACTGAGGGCCTTAAACTAGATATAGACCCTCTCAGCCTTATAAATTTACATATCTAGGATTACATGAATAAACCACATTCTTGATATTAAGAGTAGAAGAAAAAGAAGTTTTAATCATGCGAAGTGTAAGAAAAGAGTGGGTGCAGAGTAATTTGTGGAGAACCCCATGTCTCTTTGGGAAGGACTACATCTACCCATCAGAATCAGTTATAGGAAGGAAACAGGTATGATGGCAGTTCCACCATCTAGTATCCTTACTTGTGATGAGTTGATCTTGGCTAGGAGCAGGTGCTGTTCCCCAGGCAGTCTTGACACATTATTTTTTCTCTTTCGAACTTAAAGTATCTGGAGCAGGGTCCAGGAGGAGGAGTTTCAAAGACTGAGGCAGTGGGGCAAAGTCTGGGTCATAAAACACTGGAGGTGCTTAAAGGTGCCTATACCCTTAGGAGCTGCCCCTACAGACTGCACCTCAGGCTAAGCCAAGTAGAAGCACTAGTAGGGAGAAGGGAGGAACCACCATTTATTCAGCTCCTTTAGAAATGATCAAGGGAGACAGGTGCTCGGGCCAGGTACACTGGGAGGACCCAGGGGAATCGGGTGAGGGGGGGAGGTGGGAGGGGGGGATCGGGATGGGGAATACATGTAACTCCATGGCTGATTCATATCAATGTGTGACAAAACCCACTGCAATGTTGCGAAGTAATTAGCCTCCAACTAATAAAAATAATTGAAAAAAAAATATTTAGAATAAAAAAAAGAAAAGAAATGATCAAGGGAAGGTGGATCAGGTAACAGCAGCCCCTAGGACTATCTGCCTCTTCCCCCATTTAGCACAAATGTGGACCTTGAAGCTGGAGATGGGAAGGTGGAGATCAAACCCATTAAGCTGGGATCCAAGTCCAGGCTTTAAGGCATTTATGAGAGGGAGGGGTAAGGATAAGGCATGTGTTCTGACTCACAAATGATAACAATAAACAGATCTTAGAGATATGCTTGAGTCAACACAGTGAAGGCTGCAGGAAGCCAGCTAAGCCAGATTTCTGAGCCTATATTATTCATTCAGCAGTTCACTGAAAGGGCACCCAGTACCAACGTATGCAAATCCTGGGCATATTTTTAGTGCCTTTCCTCAAGGATCATCTTAAAAGGTTTAAGTTGGCACCTATAGACCAGGAATTGGTAAACTATTTCAGTAAAACTCTAGTTTGTAAATAATTTATGTGCAAAACATATAGTCACTTTCTCTCGTAACTATTAAAACAGGCCATTATAGTACATTGGGTATATCTATATACCAATAAAAGCTAATTTACAAAAACAAGCAGCAGACCAAATTTGGCCCATGAGTTGCAGTTTGAAATCCCTGCAATATACACATTTACAATATGAAAACATTATTAAGAGTGTAGAAACTAGATTTAAATCCCAATTCCGATACTTTCTGATTCTGTAACCTTGAAAAAATCATCTAAGTCTTCTAAACTTCAGTTTTGTGTTTCCAAAATGGAGATAATAGCATCTATTTCATAGGGTTGTTATAACGACTGAAATAAAAACTTCAGTTTAGTTCAAGTTCAGTAGCTCAGTTGTGTCTGACTTTTTGTGATCCCATGGACTGCAGCACGCCAGAGTTCCCTGTCCATCGTCAATTCCCAGATCTTGCTCAAACTCATGTCCATCGAGCCAGTGCCATCCAACCATCAGATCCTCTGTCATCTCCTTCTCCTTCTGCCTTCAATCTTTCCCAACATCAGGGTCTTTTCCAATGAGTCAGTTCTTCGCATCAGGTGGCCAAAGTATTGGAGCTTCAGCTTCAGCCTCAGTCCCTCCAATGAATATTCAGAAGTGATTTCCTTTAGGATTGACTGGTTTGATCTTTTGCAGTCCAAGGGACTCTCATGAGTCTCCTCCAACACCACAAATTAAAAGCACCAATTCCTTGGTGCTCACCTTTCTTTATGGTCCACCTCTCACATCCATGCATGACCACTGGAAAAACTATAGCTTTGACTAGACAGAACTTTGTCAGCAAAGTGATGTCTCTGCTTTTTATTATACGGTCTAGGTTTGTCATAGCTTTTCTTCTGAGGACCAAAGGTCTTAATTTCATGGCTGCAGTCACCATCTGCAGTGATTTTTGAGCCCAAGAAAAGAAAGTCTGTCACTGTTTCCATTGTTTCCCCATCTATTTGCCATGAAGTGATGAGACCAGAGACCATGATCTTTATTGTTTGAATGGTGAGTTTTAAGCCAGCTTTTTCAGTCTTCTCTTTCACTTTCATCAAGAGGCTCTTTAGTTCATCTTTGCTTGCTGTCATAAGGGGGGAAATATTTGAGGTTATTGGTATTTCTCCCCACAGTCTTGATTCCAGCCTGCACTTCATCCAATCCAGCATTTCATATAATGTATGCTGCATGTATGTTAAATAAGCAGAATGACAATATACATCCTTGATGTACTCCTTTCCCAATTTGGAACCAGTCCATTATTCCACCTCCAGTTCTAACTGTTGTTTCTTGACCAGCATACAGATTTCTCAGGAGGCAAGCAAGGTGGTCTGGTATTTCCATCTCTTGAAGAAATTTCAACAGTTTGTCATGATCCACACAGTCAAAGGCTCTATTGTAGTCAATGAAGCAGAATAGATATTTTTCTGGAACTCTCTTGTTGCTTTTTTGAAGATCCAGCAGATGTTGGCAATTTTATGTCTGGTTCATCTGCCTCTCTTAAATTCAGCTTGAACATCTGGAATTTCTGTTGAAGCCTAGCTTAGAGCATTTTGCACATTACTTTCCTAGCATGTGAGATGAGTGCAATTGTGAGCAGTTTGAACATTCTTTGGCCTTGTCTTTCTTTGGGATGGGAATGAAAAATCACTCTCACTATTCACATCCATTTCATTGACAAATGTTGACACATTTATATCATAAGTATCTTTTGAATTCACCCACTTTTCTCCATCTCAGCTGCCATACCCTTCATCTGAACTGTCTTCATCTCTTAAGTGGATCAGTGTAATAATCTCCACATTGTTCTTTTTTAATAAAATATTTTATTTTTATGGGAATATAGCATATAGGTTATTAAAAAAATAGTGAATATAATTCCCCATGATATATAGCAAATTATCTATTTTATATGTTCTAGTATGTATCTGTTAATCCCATACTCTTAATTTATTCCCCTCCCTCTTTTCTCCCTTGGTAACCATATGTGTGTTTTCTGTCCATGAATCTGTTTCTATTTTTTTTTTTTTAACTTTGCTTTGTATTGGAGTAGAGGCAATGAACAATGCTGTGACAGTTTCAGGTGAACAGCAAAGGGACTTAATCATACATATACATGTATCCATTCTCCCCCAAACTTCCCTCCCATCCAGGCTACCACATAACATGGAGCAGAGTTCCAGTAAGTTACAGTAAGTTCTTGTTCATTATCCATTTTAAATATAGCAGTGTGTACATATCCATCCTAAACTCCCTGACTATGCCTTCCTCCCATTTTTCTCTCTGTGGCAACTATAAGTTCATTCTCTGAGACTGTTTCTGTTTTATAAATAAGTTCATTTGTCTATGTCTTTTTAGATTCCTCACAAAAGGGATATCATACAATATTTCTCTTCCCCTGTCTGACTTACTTCACTCAGTATGGCAATGTCTAGGTCCATCCATGTTGCTGCAAATAGTATTATTTCATTCTTTTTAATGGCTGAGAAATATTTCGTTGTCTATATGTACCACATCTTTATACATCCCTCTGTCAATGGGCATTTAGGTTGCTTCCATTTCTTAACTACTGTAAACAGAGTTGCCATGAATATCTGGTTGCATGTATCCTTTCAGACCATGTTTTTCTCAGGTATGTGCCCAGTAGAGTGGTTGCAGGGTCATATAGTAGCTCTATTTTCAGTTTTTTGAGGAACCTCCATACTGTTCTTCATAGTGGCTGCACCAATTTACATTCCCACAAACAGTATAGGAGGGTTCTCTTCTCTCAACACCCTCTTCAACATTTATTGTTTGTGGATATTTTTATGATAGCCATTTTGCCTTATGTGAGGTGATTTATCTCACTGTATTTTTGATTTGCTGTTCTCTAATAACTAGCAATATTGAATGTCCTTTCATGTGCTTCTTGGTCATCTGTATGTCTTATTTGGATAAATGTCTATTCAAGTCTTCTGCCCACTTTCTTATTGGGTTGCTTATTTTGATGATGTTAAGCCTCTTGAGCTGTTTGCAAATTTGGGGGATTATTCCCTTTTTGGTCACATCATTTGCAGATATTTTCTCCCAATCTGTGGGTTGTCTTTTCATTTTGTTTATTGTTTTCTTAGCTGTGCAAATGCTTTTGAGTTTAAGTAGGCCTCATTTATTTATTTATTTTTATTTACAATATTCTGGGAGACAGATCAAAAAATATATTGCTGCAATTTATGTCTGAGAAGGTTCTGCCTGTTTCCCACTAGGAGTTTTATAGTGTCTACTGTCACATTTAGGTCTTTAATCCAAGTTAAGCTTATTTTTCTGTATGATGCTAAAGAATGATCAAATTGAATTTTTACATGTAGCTGTCCAATTTTCCCAGCACCATTTGTTGAAGAAATTGTTTTTCCATCATTGTGTAGTCTAGCCTTCTTTGTTGTAGATTCATTAGCCATATATGTGTGTGTGGTTCTTTCTGAGCTTTCTATCCTGTTCCATTGATCTGTATTTCCATTTTTTTTTTTGCCAGTATCACACTTTTTTGATGACTGTAGCTTTGTAATATAGTGTGAAGTCAGGGAACCTGATTCCTCCAGCTCTGTCTTTCTTTCTTAAGATTGCTTTGGCTATTGAGGGTCTTTTGTGTCTCCATAAAATTTTAAGATTTTTTTTTTATTTTAGTTCTGTGAATAATATAATAATTTGATAGAATCTGTAGATTGCCTTTGATAGTATAGTCATTTTGACAATACTGATTCTTTCAATCCACAAACATGATGTATCTTTCCATCTACTTGTGTTAATGATTTCTTTCATCAGTGTCTTGTAGCTTTTGAAGTACAGGTCTTTTGTCTCCTTAAGTAGGTATATTCCTAGATATTTTATTCTTTTTGATGTGGTGATAAATGGGATTGTTTCTTGAATTTCTCTCTCTGATCTTTCATTGATAGCATATAGAAGTGAAACATATTTCTGTGTATTAATTTTGTAACCTGCAACTTTACCAAATTCATTGATGAGCTCCCTATTGGGAGTTTGTAATGGCCTGAGGGAGTTGTTTGGCCTGAGGTGACCCAGCCCTGGAGTCCACAGGATCTATGGCAGGGCTGATGGTGAACTCCAGGAGTGCTCATATTGATAGGTACTTCCTAGAATTGCTGCTGCCAGTGCCTTTGTCCCTGTGGTGAGCGACTGACACCCCCAACTTCTGCAGGAGACCTTCCAACACTAGCAGGTAGGTCTAGTTAAGTCTCCTGTGGGGTCACTGCTCCTTTCTTCCAGGGCTTGGTGCACAACAGATTTTATGTGTTCCTTCTAAGAGAGGAGTCTCTGTTTCCCCTAGTCCTGTGGAAGTCCTGCAATTAAATCCCACTGGCCTTCAGATTCCCTGGGGGTTCTTAGTCCCTTTGCCAGATCCTCAGGCTGGGAAGCCTGACATGGGACTCAGAACCTTCACAACAGTAGAAGAACTTCTGTGATATTATTGTTCTCCAATTTGTGGGTCACACACCTGGTAAGTATAGGATTTGATTTTATCATGATTGTGCCCCTCCTATCATCTCATTGTGGCTTCTCCTTTGTATTTGCATACAGGGTACCTTTTTTGGTGGGTTCCAATGTCTTCTTGTCAATGATTGTTCAGCAGTTAGTTGTGATTTCAGTTATTTGTGATCTTTGTGCCCTCACAGGAGGAGGTTAGCACATGTCTTTTTACTCTGCCATCTTGAACCAATCTCAGAACTAAAATAATTCAGATCTTAGCATGCTAGATCCCACAGCAGCTGTAGGGAAATCTCAGAAACAGCCTGATTGATACCACTCCACCTTGTTCTTTTTGTCTTCATTCTTTCTTCCCAAAATATGCTTTTCAAACAACAGCCAAAGATATTTTGTCCAAAGCACAAATGTATATTTCCCCCTTAAAATCCTCCAGCAGAGCTTGCCTTATTGATTGAAATTAGAAAAATACAGAGATTAACAGGGCTCTTGGGTAAGGATAACGTTCAAACTGGTGAAATATTATTCTTTGAAATCATCTCATCCTCACACAATATTATAAAGTAATTATCCTCCAATCAAAATAAATAAATTAATTAAAAAAACTGGTGAAATATTCCTCATGTGTGTTTGTATGTGTGTACACACACGCATACAGAAATATCTTCAACATATATCATTAAGTAGAAGGTAAGGTACAGAAGAATGAGCATTTTGTATTTACTTCATTCACACACACATACTTCTATGTATATATTTATATGTGAGAATAAGGCACTTTTCTTCTGGATATCATCACAAAGATATTTTTAATGGTGGTTTCCACTAGAGAGAGTGACATAGTTGGGGAATAGTGTGACTTTCATTTTTTGTTTTGAACTGTTTGAATTTTCAAACTTCATACATTATTTTTTAAACAGTTCAGTTCAGTCACTCAGTTGTGTCCAACTCTTTGCAACTCCATGGACTGCATCATGCCAGGCTTCCCTGTCCATCACCAACTCCCAGAGCTTGCTCAAATTCATGTCCATTGAGTCAGTGAGTTTTTTAAAAGATTATCTAGAAAGTGCATATAAACTGACTTTTGTTTCTTTTTTGTATTTCTGTGCATAAGAAACATAACTATTATATTGAGAAAAATTAATGACTTCTCATTTTCTCTAGGATAAAGGTCAAACTTTTTAACATGACCTATACAGTCCTTTGTGATCTGGCTCCTCCTATTCTTTCTAGCTCACTGTTTGCCCTTCTTCACCTCATACTCTATGCTTTACCCATGCCAGGGTTCTGTCAGTTTGTAAATTTTCCAAGGTACTTTGTGCTGTCTCTTTCTTCCAGACTTTATATGTTACTCTACCTGACTAAGATTATCTTCCTTCTGTTATTCTTCCCACTCATCTTTTGTGTCTTAGTTTAGAATTTCCTTCTTCCAGGTGGCCTTCCCTGACTTCCTGTATTTCTCAGCTAGGTGGTTCTGCCATGTGCATCCAATACACAATGTATATTTAACCACAGTCTTATGAAATTGCTTATTTAACTGCCTGTCTTGACAGCTTATAATGGAAACCCTCTGAGTTCCAGATCACATCTTTCTTGCTTCCCATTGTAACCTCAGAGCCTAGAACATCACTTCATGTAGACTTGGTGCTCAATAAACATTTTCTAGATGAATGAATGGTGAACAAAATAATCAGTGACATCCTTTGAGCATGGTCAGCAAAATCCCAATATAAAACAACTGTTTCCATAACCTTCATTTAGGAAGATGATTCAAATGGGACATTTCCAGTTTTAAGGTTGATGTAGTTGTACCTAATAGCTTCCCTGTTTGACCAACAAATCTGTTTTAAAAAATGCCTGTCTGTCTGTCACTGCCAGTCCCTGTACTATTCTAATTGACCCATTGTAACCAGCCTGGTCCAGTTACTCTAAGCACCCAACTCCCAAATCCTCTTGGGTTACCTCAGGTTAGAAGAATAGAGAGCAAAAAGAGGCCTCAGAAAGTGTTGGGGGTGTTTAATTCCAGATTAGATTGCTTCTCAGGGCTTTCAAAGGAGCTGCTTTTACCTATTTTATATTCTGGGTTAGGCAGTCATGTACCCCTTCATTCAAAGAAAGAGTTCCTAGCAAAATAAATCAGAAAACTTCTAATACATCCCTTTCTTATGACTTTACAAACTCTGTTTGGATGCCTCCAATGACTAAGAACTCACAATCTCCCAAGACAACTCATTCAATTTTCTGGTTACTTTTTCCTTATATTAAATAGTCAAACATCTGCCTTCTTCTATCTTCTGTTTAATGGTTCCTCTTTGTACTGAATTCAGGACTCCTGAGCAAAAATTCTAGTCAATGCCATCTTACCTCCTTTTAACAGCAAAAGAACTAGCTATCTTTTAGAGAACATTTCTTTTCCTGGACACCTACAATGCAGTGCTTGCTCCCAAGCCCCATCTTTTATTTGTTCTCATGCCAATATTATCTTCATTTCCAGAGAACTGTGGCAATATCAGATTGGTGGCTGGCTTAATCACTGACTAGAAGAAGTGGTCATCTCCATGATGTGACTTAAGATACTCAAAAACACCTGCAGTGCTTCCTAAAATGACAGCTTAGTTTGGAGTAATTGGACCCAATACTGAGAATTACATTCCAGTCATTTCTATGTTACAATTCCATGTGTTACCTAGGGTGGGCTATTTTCCTTCTTAGTCCTTTCATTTGCAAAAGGAGAGACTTACAAGCTGATCTTTGAGGTCCCTTTGAGTTCTCACATCCTGTATTTCCATGATTCAGTCTTTTTAATTGGAGTCCACCAGCATCCAGGAAGCACATGCAGTTGTCTGAATACTATTTATAGCCCATCTGTGTTTGCATGCGTGACTTTATGGAAAGTTCATCATTTGGGGAAATGAATTAAATGCAATTTCAAACTCTGAATCTCTATTCCCATGCATAACATGCAGACATTCCCCAATCCAGCTGCTCTTCCAGGAAATGTGAACACAATCAAAGCTCAGTATATAACTCAGGCTATAGTAGATGGGTCCCTTCTCAACCTTACTTTCCTTATCAACTGATCTATTCCGTTGGCTACCTATTACTATGTTGCAATGTATTAGTAGGTGAGGTAGGCAAAAGAATGCCTCACCCAAAGATGTTCAATCCTAATGCCCAGAAACTATGAGTACGTTAAATGAAAAAGAGAAATTAAGTTTGCAGAAATTAAGGTTGCCAATCAGTACACACACACACACACACACACATATAATTAACTTATATGCCGAGTACATCACGTAAAATGCTGGGCTGAATGACTCACAAACTGGAGTAGGTTGCCAAGAAAAATATTTACAACTTCAGATATACAAACTATGTCAGTTTATTGACAGAAAGTGAAGAGGAACTAAAGAGCCTCTTATTGAGGATGAAAGAGGAGAGTGGAAAAGATGGCTTAAAACTCAACATTCAAAAAATTAAAATCAATGCATGGGGTCCCAACACTTCATGGAAAATAAATGGGAAAAAAGGGAAACAGTGATAGATTTCATTTTCTTGGGCTCCAAAATCACTGCAGACAGTGACTGCAGCCATGAAATTAAAAGATGTGGGCTCTTTGAAAGAAAAACTGGTAAAAGCCTAGACAGTGTATTGAAAAGCAGACACACCACTTTCCTGACAATGGTCCCTGTAGTCAGGCAATGGTTTTTCCAGTAGTCATGTATGGATGTGAGAGTTGCACCATAAATTGATGCTTTCAAACTGTGGTGCTGGCGAATACTCTTGAGAGTTCCTTGGACAGTAAGGAGATCCAACCAGTCAGTCCTAAAGGAAATCAACCCTGGATATTCATTGTAAGGACTGATGCTGAACCTGAAGCTTCAAGACTTTGGCCACTTGATGTGAAGAACCGAATCACTGAAAAAAAACCCTGATGTTGGGAAAGATTGAGGGCAGGAGGAGAAGGCAATGACAGAGGATGAGGTAGTTGGATGGCATCACCGACTCAATGGATATGAGTTTAAGCAAACTCCAGGAGATACTGAAGGACACGGAAGACTGATGTGCTGCAGTTCATGGGGTCACAGAGTTGGACACAAAGTTCTCTGTTACTTCCTATGTGTGACAGTCAGGCAAATTTCTTAAACCTCATTGTGCTTCATTTCTCTCATCTATGAGATGGAGATAGTAATATCTCATAGGATTGTTTTGAAGATTACACAAATAAACACATGTTAAGTATGTAAATAGCTCCTAGCACATAGAAGATTCTCAATAAATGTTAGCTAGTATTACTTGAAGGTGTTTCTCTGATGGTTCAGTAAAGAATCTGGCTGCAATGCAGGAGACCCAGGTTTGACCCCTGAGTTGGGAAGGTCCCCTGGAGAAGGGAATGGTTACCCACTCCAGTATTCTTGCCTGGAGAATCCCATGAACAGAGGAGCCTGGCAGGCTACAGTCAGTCTATGGGGTTGCAAAGAGTCAGACACAACTGAGCGACTAACACTTTCACTTCACTTGTGAAATCTTTATAAAATTTACAATAGCTTTGACTGCTATGTTTTAGTCAAAAGAATCCATCACTTATGCTTCTCTGATTTATTTAAATTTTATAAGAAATAAAAGGAAACTTTTCTTTCTGAGGCAATGGTTAGATATAAAAATAGTGTGAGGTTATATATATATATATATATATATATATATATATATATATATATATATATGCAAAAAGGAAGTGTCAGTTTATACTCATTGTGACCACATGGACAATAGCCTGCCAGGCTCCTCTGTCCATGGAATTCTCCAGGCAAGAATACTGGAGTGGGTTGCCACTGGCTTCTCCAATTTGGAAGTATAAACATGTTTAATCTCTCACCTGTGCTCTCCCACCTTACTTGAAATCTTCTTCTTGTGTGTGCATACTTAGTTGCTCAGTCATGTCCGACTCTTTGCGACCTCACAAACTGCAGCCCACTAGGCTCCTCTGTCCATGGGATTCTTCAGGCAAGAATACTGGAGTGGGTTGCCACTGGCTTCTCCAATTTGGAAGTATAAACATGTTTAATCTCTCACCTGTGCTCTCCCACCTTACTTGAAATCTTCTTCTTGTGTGTGCATACTTAGTTGCTCAGTCATGTCCGACTCTTTGCGACCTCACAAACTGCAGCCCACTAGGCTCCTCTGTCCATGGGATTCTTCAGGCAAGAATACTGGAGTGGGTTGCCATATCCTCCTCCAGGGCATCTTCCCAACCCAGGTATCAAACCCAGGTCTCCCACATTGCAGACAGATTCTTTACTATCTGAGCCTCTAGGGAAGCCCAGTATTCTTCTCACTTCCCACTAACCACTAACTAAAATTCTTTCTATCCTTGAAAAAGTGAAAGTGAAATCACTCAGTTGTGTCTGACTCTTTGTGACCCTATAGACTGTAGCCTGCCAGGCTCCTCTGTCCATGGATTTTCCAGGCAAGAATACTGGAGTGGGTTGCCATGTCCTTCTCCAGGGTATCTTCTGGACCCAGGGATCAAACCTGGGTCTCCCACACTGCAGGCAAACTCTACCCCATGAGCCACCAGGGAAGGCCCTTGAAAGACAAGTTTAAATCCCACCTTCTCCAGAAAGTCTTCTGTGACTCTGTTCTTCATGAATTGTTTTCTCTTCCAAAGTTCTAGAGCATTTTTAGTTGGTACTAAGCAGCATAGTTTATAGTCCAATAATATCTGATATCACTTTCTAGAAACTCAGTGTAGCAGTTTTGTCTTAAAATGAGAGTAAGATAGCTATCATCTCCCTAATCAACAGAATTGAGTCACATGACTCACATGACGGGTTACATTTTTTTCCCTAGTACTCCTGGTGGTGGAAAGAGATGCAATTGGCATTGCAGACATAGTAGTCTGACTGCCAAACCCAATGTAAAGGAAAATGTGTGAGAGTTGTTTAAAAGCAAATTTACTGAGTTCATTACTAGAATCTTTTATAGTCAGGCATAATGTTCTGCACATAATAAATATATCTTGGATGGCTGCATAAAGGAATGGTAATGCTGGCACATACTGCAAAAAGAATAGAGTATATTCACCAAAACCTAATGATCTAATGAATACTTAGATTAAAATGACTATTCTGGCAAAAACAAACAGAGATTTTCAGGAAAGTAAATATGTTCCTTCAACTTTTTTAAAAAACAAAAGCTTTCTACTGAATGTCTTGACCAAGAAAGCAAATATTTTTGTTAGAATTCTCCTGTGAAGCTATCCAGTCCTGGGTTTTTATTTGTTCAGAGATTTTTGATTACTGATTCAATCTCCTTGCTTGTTTTTAGTCTGTTCAGATTCTCTATTACTTCATGATTCAATTGTGGTAAGTTTTTCTTGTTTTTCTAGGAATGTATTAATTTCTTCTAAATTATAAAATTAGTTGATATCACTGTTTATAGAAGTCTCTTATGATTGTATTTCTGTGGCATAAGTTATAAAGTCTCCCCTTTCATTTATATTTTTGTTAATTTAAGTTTTCTGTTCTTTTCTTGGTCTACTTAAGGTTTACCAATTTTGTTACTCTTTTCATAAAACTGACTCTTGTCAGTTCTTTCTATTGTCTTTTTATTCTCTAATTTACTTATTCCTGCTCTAAATAAAAAAATAATAAAATGGTAAATTTCATAGAAACAGAGAACTAGAAGTCTGATTGTTGCCAGGAGCTGAGGGAAAATAGAAATGGGATTATGTAGGTGAAATGTTCCCCTTCAAGGATCACTGCTTTCTTGTGACAAAGGGACTTGCATAACTCAATGAAGCTATGAACCATACCATACAGGGTTATCCAAGACAGACCAAACCACCCAACTATTCCGACCATCAGAACCCCATGAATTATATAAAAAGGCAAAAAGATATGACACCAAAAGATGAGTCCCCCCCACACACACACACCAGAAGGTGTCCGATATGCTACTGGGAAAGAGTGCAGGACAGTTACTAATAGCTCCAGAAAGAATGAAGTGGCTGGGCTAAAGCAGAAACGATGCTCAGTTGTGGATGTGTTGGTGATGAGAGAAAAATCCAATGCTATAAAGAACAATATTGCATAGGAACCTGGAATGTTAGTTCTGTAAATCAAAGTAAATTGGATGTGGTCAAGCAGGAGATGGCAAGAATAAACTAACATCTTAAGAATCAGTAAACTAAAATGGACAGGAATTGGTGGATTTAATACAGATGACCATTATATCTACTACTGTGGGCAAGAATCCCATAGAAGAAATGGAGTAGCTATCATAATCAAGTAATCCAAAATGCAGTACTTGGGTGCAACCTCAAAAACAACAGAATGATCTCTGTTCATCTCCAAGGAAAATCATTCAAGATCATAGTAATCCAAATCTACTCTATGCCCCCAACTACCCATGCCAAAGAAGGTGAAATTGTTCAGTTCTGTGAAGACCTATAAGACCTCCTAGGACTAACACTGAAAAAAAGAGAGAAAAAGGTGCCCTATTCATCATAGGAGTTTGGAATAAAGAAGTAGGAAGTCAAGAGATACCTGGAGTAGCAGGCAAGTTTGATCTTGGAGTTCAAAATGAAGTAGGTCAAAGGCTAACAAAATTCTGCCAAGAGAACACACTGGTCATAGCAAACACTCTTTTTTCAACAACTCAAGAGACAATTTTATAGATGGACATCACCAAATGGTCAACATTGAAATCAGATTGATTACATTTTTTTTTTTTTTGTAGTTGGAGATGGAGAAGCTGTATAAAACCAGCAAAAACAAGACCTTGGAGCATACTGTGGCTCAGATCATCAGCTTCTTATAGCAAAATTCAAGGTTAAACTAAAGGAGGCTTCCCTAGTGACTCAGATGGTAAAGAATTCGCTTGCAATGCAGGAGACACAAGTTCCATCCCGGGGTTGGAAAGTTCCCTGGAGAAGGGAACTACAACCCATTCCAGTATTCTTGTTTGGAGAATTCCTTGGATAGAGGAGTCTGGCTGGCTATAGTCCAGGGTGTTGCAAAAGTCAGACATGACTAAGTGACTAAAACACAAGAACTAAAAACAGCTAGTAAAACCACTAGGTCAGTCAGGTATGACCTAAATCAAATCCCCTATGATTATACAGTGGTGGTGATGAATAGATCCAAGGGATTAGATCTGCAAACTGAGTACCTGAAGAACTATGGACAAGTTTGTAATATTTTACAGGAGGCAGTGAACAAAACCATCCCAAAGAAAAAGCAAAGGAGAAAGGGGAAGATATACCCAACTGAATGCGGAGTCCCAAAGAATGGCAAGGAGAGACAAGAAGGCCTTCTTCAATGAACAATGCAAAGAAATAGTGGAAAACAACAGAAAGGGAAAGAGTAGAGATCTCCAAGAAAATTGGTGATATCAAAGGACTATTTCATACAAAGATAGGCACAATAAAGTACAGAAACAGCAAAGACCTAATAGAAGCAGAAGAGATCACGACGAGATGTCAAGAATACAAAGAAGAACTGTACAAAAACATCTTAATGTCTTGGATAACCATGATGGTATGGTCACTCACCTAGAGCCATACATTCTGGAGTATGAAGTCAAGTGGGCCTTAGGATGCACCATTGTCAGTGAAGCTAGTGGAGGTGATAAAATTCCAGCAAAGCTAATTAAAATCTTAAAAGATGATACTATTAAGGTGCTTCACTCAGTGTGTCAGTAAATTTGGCCAGCAGTGGCCACAGCACTGGAAAAGGTCAATATTCACCCAATTACCAACAAGGACAGTAGTAAAGAGTGTTCAAACTACCAGACAATTGTACTCATCTCCGATGCTGGTAAGGTTATGCTAAAAATCTTCCAAGATAGGCTGCAACAGTAAGTGAACAGAGAACTTCCAGATGTTCAAACTGGGTTTAGAGAAGGCAGAGGAATCAAAGATCAAATTGTCAACATTTGCTGGATCATAGGGAAAGCAAGGGAACTCCACAAAAAAATATCTACTTCTGTTTCATTGACTACACTAAAGCCTTTAACTGTGTGGATCATTAAAAAAAAAAAAAAAATCTGTAGAAAACTTAAAGATTTGGGAATACCAGACCATTTTACCTGATTCCTGAGAAACCCGTGTACAAATCAATAAGCAACAGTTAGAACTTTATATAACTGGTTCAAATGGAACAAATAACTGGTTCAAAGTTGAGAAAGGAGTACAACAAGGCTTTTTCTTGTAACCCTGCTTGTTTAACTTATATGCAGAGCACATCAGGTGAAATGCCAGGATGGATGAGTTACAAGCTGGAATTAAGTTTGCTGGGAGAAATATCAACAACCTTAGTTATGTGGATGATACCACTCTAATAGCAGAAAGTGAAGAGGAACTAAACAGCATCTTGACAAGCATGAAAAAAGAGAGTTTAAAAGCCAGCTTAAAACCATATTAAAAACAACAACAACAACTAAGATCATGGCATCAAGTCACATTAATTCAAGGCAAATAGAAGGGGAAAATGTGGAAAGAGTGACACATTTCCTCTTCTTGGCCTCTAAAATCACTGCAGATTATGACTGCATCCATTAAATTAGAAGACAATTGCTTCTTGGCAGGAAAGCTATGACAAACCTAAACAGTGTATTAAAAAACAAAGACATCTCTTTGCTGACAAAGGTCCATATAGTCAAAGCTATGGTCATTCCAGTAGTCATGTATGAATGTGAGAGTTGGATCATAAAGAAAGCTGAGTACCAAAAAAATATTGATGCTTTCAAACTGTGGTGCTGGAGAAGACTTTTGAGAGTCCCTTGAACAGTAAGGAGATCTAACTAGTCAATCCTAAATGAAATCAATGATGAATACTCATTGGAAAGACTGATGCTGAACCTGAATCTGCAATACTTTGGTCACCTGATGTAAACAACTGACCCACTGTAAAAGACCTGGATGTTGGGAAAGGTTGAGGCCAGGAGAAGAAGGGGGCGACAGAGGATGAGATGGTTGGACGGCATCACTGACTCAGTGGGCATGAGTTCGAGTAAACTTCTCCCCCCACTTTCAATCTTTCTAAGCATCAGGGTCTCTTCAAATGAGTCACCTCTTTGCATCAGGGGGCCAAAGTATTGGAGTTTCAGATTCAACATCAATCCTTTCAATGAATATTCAGAACTGGTTTCCTTTAGGATGGACGGATTGGATCTCCTTGCAGTCCAAGGGACTCTCAAGAGTCTTCTCCAATACCATAGTTCAAACTATCAGGTCTTCAGTGTTCAGCTTTCTTTATAGTCCAACTCTCACATCCATACATGACTACTGGAAAAACAATAGCCTTGATTGGTGGAACTTTGTCAGCAAGTAATGCCTCTGCTTTTAATATGCTGTCTAGGTTGATCATAACTTTTCTTCCAAGGAGCAAGTGTTTCATGGCTGCAGTCACCATCTGTAGTGATTTTTGAGTCCCCCAAAATAAAGTCTGCCACTGTTTCCACTGTTTCTCCATCTATTTGCCATGAAGTGATGGAACCAGATGCCATGATCCTTGTTTTCTGAATGTTGAGCTTTAAGCCAACTTTTTCACTCTCCTCTTTATTTTCATCAAGAGGCTCTTTAGTTCTTCTTCACTTTCTGCCACAAGGGCGGTGTCATCTGCATATCTGAGGTTATTGATATTTCTCCCTGCAATCTTGATTCCAGCTTGTGTTTCATCCAGCCCAGCGTTTCTCATGATGTACTCTGCATATAAGTTAAATAAGCAGGGTGACAATATAAAGCCTTGACGTACTTTTCCTATTTGGAACCAGTCTGTTGTTCCATGTCCAGTTCTAACTGTTGCTTCCTGACCTGCATAAGGATTTCTCAAGAGGCAGGTCAGGTGGTCTGGTATTCCCATCTCTTTCAGAATTTTCCACAGTTTATTGTGACCCACACAGTCAAAGGTTTTGGCATAGTCAATAAAGCAGAAATAGATGTTTTTCTGGAACTCTCCTGCTTTCTCAGTGATCCAGTGGATGTTGACAATTTGATCTCTGGTCCCTCCACCTTTTCTAAAACCAGCTTGAACATCTGGAAGTTCATGGTTCATGTATTGTTGAAGCCTGTCTTGGAGAATTTTGAGCATTACTCTACTAGACTGTGCAAAACAAAAAGAGAAACAATTCTGTTTATTGGCAGATGGAAGCTTCTAGAAGTAAGGTTAAGCCTCTATTATGTGATAGTTTTGAACAACAGAAGAAAATTTATGGAAAGAAGCACCCTGTCTTGTGATCTGAAATAGATGAAAATCTCCTTTGCATCCCCTCAGGCTATCTCCTTGCAGTCAGTAGCAAACCTCAACCTGGGATTCCTCCCCAGTCCCTACATTCTAGCTGCCCTGCCTTCCAGGGGACTTGCATCCCTGTCCAGGGTGTGTAGGGCACCACAAGGATTGTCTATGTGATTCTCATTCCACTCAAACTGTCAAATATCAGCTGCTGCAGTCTCCAACAGCCTCAAATGCTTCTCTTCTGTCCCAAACAATTGACTTGATGTGGGGATCTGACCCCTGCTTCATCTACCCCATCTCCTTAGGTGCAGAGCCAGTTCTGCTCGCTCTCCTCCTCTTTTTCTCTTCCTCTCTTTGTCCTTCTGAGCTTTGTGTGGATCTATATATTACTTTCTTATGGTCAGAGACTTGTCAGCTCTCAGCTGGCGTTCTGCAAGATGTTCTGTATCTGAAGGTGTATTCCTGATGCCTCTGTGGAGAGAGATGTACTCCGCATCCACTTACTCCTCTGCCATCTTGTCTCTCCTCTAGCTTACTTTTTGTTTTCAAAACTCTCAACTAAAAAAGAATTTTAAAAAAAGGAAAAGTGTTATATACTCTAGGCACCCTGAGTCATCCATGAGGTATGTGTTTCAGGGGCTCTGTAAATTTTAACGTGATAAATAAACAAGGGACTTTTGTTAGTATTCCTCCACTGATTACCACTCTTAATCACCTATATGCCATGATTATGACTATATTTCAGTGCCTCATTACACAACTGTAAGTCTGAAATGCATTTTAAAAATGAAAATTGAAAAGAGCAAGATGATCTCTTTTCTTATGTCTAATAGATCTCTTTTGAAAAATATTTTTCTCATCCTTTTCCATCTTCCCTATTTCTTACTCATTCCACTTCCCTCTTAGTTGTACACTTTTATACCAACTTTTTCCTAACCATCTTGCTTTTTTTTTCTTCTTCTTCACACATTTCTATTTTCTCTGTTTTTCAACATTGTCTAATGTCTTAAGCACTCCTTTCTTTGACATATTTTACAATTTTTCTCTCCCTAGCTTCTGTGTGTGTCTCTGCCTTTGTTTCTCTACTTCTCTGTTGGTAACTCAGTCTCTGTCTCGCTTTACCTTTTGCTGATTTTCTTTTATATACCCTGTGTGAAGTTACTTCAGTTGTGTCTGACTCTTTGCAACCCCATGGACTTTAGCCTGCAAAGTTTCTCTGTTCATGGGATTCTCCAGGTAAGAATACTGGAGTCAGTTGCCATTTCCTTCTCCAGGGGTCTTCCTGACCCAGGGCTCAAACCCGTGTCTCTTACTTCTGCATTGGAATGCAGGTTCTTTACTACAAGTGTCACCTGGGAAGCTCAACTGAGCTCAAATCTCTCAAGTACTATATTACTCATTAGGAATTGTAATCTAAAATTGTTTGACTGTAACTTTTCATTAGTTTGTAGTGTTTGATGATGATATCTACTCCCGTAGAGTGATTTACTGTTATTTGTAGTAATTTTAAAGTGTATCTTCATTAAAAATTAGCTTTAGGTTCTTGCAATGTTGGTGACACTTCAAACTGAGCTTCTCTAGCTGTCACAATAGCAAGGAAGGAAATAATTGTCCAGGGTGAAACAAGCCATTCAGTAAGACCATTTAGAAGATTAGGTAAACACTAAGAAAATAAGATTCTGGACATGTCTGCTTCACTTTCCCTTTTCTATGACATCAAACTGCAGTGAAAAGTTAGGTGGTTAAGATTTAGTTCCATCTTTGGCACTAACTATTTTCTTGTCTTTATGACCTCATAATTAATAGTAAGAGCCTTACAATCCCCATCTGATAAGTAAAAAATAAAAGTCTCTGGCCATCAGACTTACATCCAGTCTCAAATGAGATAATGAATATGAAAATGTTATGGGAAAGCATAAAGACTTTCATGTGAGAGTTGAAGATTCTTATAACATCTAAGGAAGGGTCTGATCTGATCTTAGAAAGGATCTAGGAACCTTACCTAAAAAGGCTCACCAACATAAAGACTAAATGAAAGGTTTCTGAAATGGGGTCAAGGGTGAACTTGAGATGTTGAACTCTGATTGTGAATGCTAAAACTTTCCTTGATGACTGGTTTTGGAGAATTGCCTCATGATTAGCAAATGGCTTTCTTAAACTGATATTGGAAAGTAAATAAGCCTTTGCACTTTTTCCTCTTTCCCTTGAATGAATGTCTCTTTCACCATCATCAAAATAGCAATGATTATGCACATTCTTCTTCCTGGTGCCACGTCAAGCCTAGTTCAAATATAAGTGCCCTCTGGTGATTTACAATCTAAGACAACACAATTGAGGGTTTTTAATTAATATTCAAAGATAATAAGAAACACAGATGAGAGTGAAAGAAAGTGAAAGTGAAGTCACTCAGTCGTGTCTGACTCTTTGCGACCCCATGGACTGTAGTCTACCAGGCTTCTCTGTCCATGGGATTTTCCAGGCAAGAATACTGGAGTGGGTTGCCATTTCCTTCTCCAGGAGATCTTCATGACCCAGGGTTGAACCTGGGTCTCCCGCATTGTAGGCAGACACTTTACCGTCTGAGCCACCAGGGAAGTACTCTCATAGATGAGAGTAGCTTAATGAAAAGGACTAGGAGTTCAGATGTCTAGTTTCTAGTTCTGGTACAATTTCTCATTTTCTGTGTGATTTAAGGCCAGTCATATCATCTTTCTGAACCTTGATTTTCCCACTGTGAAATAAGGCTAGATTATCTAAGAACTCCTTTAGTCTTGGAGTTTTGTGAGTTAACAGTCAGATGAGGCATTTTTTTTTTAATTTTTTTATTAGTTGGAGGCTAATTACTTCACAACATTTCAGTGGGTTTTGTCATACATTGATATGAATCAGCCATAGATTTACACTTTAGTAAAACTGCTTTTTTCCCTTTCAGGTCCTGATGTCTATAAATAGTGAAGTTATAATTAAATATTTTTTCCTAGAAAATGGAACTGATAAGTTCTTGTTCTACCAATACGGAGTCATTCCATTCCCCATAGGTTCTCCCACTTAACAACAAACAATCTTGAACATAAAAACAAATACGCATAGGAAGAGTCTGAAATGTGTAAACAAAGCAGGCTTCCTAAGGACCATGAGACTTGAAGAACACCACACAGGACATGATAGTAAATTCTGTGTTTTCTCATTGCCACCTACATATCCTATGATAGACCCTCCAAAATTCTTCTACCTAGAACCACCAACAATAGACAAAGAGAAGAACCCTTCAAGAAAAGTCTGTTTCTTTTAGCCAGAAGACTTGGGAAATGGTGGACCTACTCTACTGTAGCTAAACACCAATAGAAAGAAAACACAGTCATATCCCCAGTGGATCTTCAAACCCACTTCATTCTCTATACCCTCATCTCCAAAAAGTAAGTAACACTATTTCCCACTGGCTGAAGTCAGCAGGGTCAATTAGGGAGCTAATCTTCCATTCCCTAAGCAGAGAGCTAATCTTTCATTTCCCATCTGGCAGAGGTAAAGGGGCTGAGATTCCCTCACTTGGTGGTGCCAGTGGGGCCCAGCAGGAAACTTATCTTCCACCCCTGCCTAAAGGCAGTACTCTGATTCCTCAACCAAGGTACACAACTAATGGGTCCATCAAGAAACTGAATCAGCTAAGAGTGGTGAAGTAAACCTCCACTTCTTCCCAGCAGCAATAAGACTTAAAGAGATCACCATTAGGCTTTACCCTCAATCCCACCCTAGAGGTGGAGAGCCAACTTTCCTATCCACCCAGTGTCAACAAGGCAAAACAAAGTAGTACAACCTAGGGCTAGTAAGCTCTCCTCTTTATTCCTAATCTGATGCCAGTGAAGCCCCATGAAGAGCTGAATCTCCACCCCAACATAGCATCAAGGAGGCAGAATGAGATGGAGGATTGGCTGGCAAAAAATAAGTTAAAATGAAATTTTAAATGATTCCATTTATAGTATGATAAAAATAAAAATACACAGGAATGAATTTAACAAAAGAAGTGCAAACATATTCTGAAACAAAACTTTATTGAAAAAAACTTAAAAGACTGAAATAGAAAGTAACTCATGCTCATTGATCACAGTATTTAATATTTTAAGATGGCAATACTTCTCCTCAATAGACCTATCAATTCAACAATATCCCTTTCAAAATCTGAGCTTGCTTCTCTGCAGTAACCGAAAGCTGATTATAAAACTTATATGGAAATTGAAGGGACCTAGAACAAACAAAATCTTGAAAGAAAATAACAAAGTAGATAAACTTTACACTCATGTTTCAAAATTTACCACAAAGCTACAATAATCAAGAGGTACTCATTTAAGTTTAGATGTATGGATCAATAAAATAGCCAGTTGATTTTCAACTGGGTGCCAAGAAGGTTCAATAGGAAAAGAATAGTTTTTATAATAAAAGATACATAAACAACTGGATATTAGAATGCAAAAGAATAAATTTGGACTCATAACTTTCACAATGTACAAAAATTTACCCAAAATGAAACAAAGACCTAAATTTAACAACTAACACTATTAAACTCTTGGAATAAAATATGGACTGAAATCTTGAATTAGTTAATAAATTCTTATATATGACACAAAAAGCACAAGAGCCAAAAGGAAAAAAAAAATAGATAAAACTGACTTCATTGAAATAACAACATCTTGTGTTTTTCAAAGAACATCACCCAGAAAATGGAAAGATAACCTACAGAATGAAAGAAAATATTTCACAAATTATATATCTTCTAAAGAACTTGTATCTAGAATATAAAAATAACTACCACAACTCAATCATAAAGAGACAGAGATGATGCAGTAAAGAATGATATTTTTTCCCCAAAGAAGGTACATAAATGGTCAAAAAGCACACAAAAATTTCTCAGCTTCATTAGTCATCAGGGAAATGTAAATTAAAATCTCAATACATTGAAATACTACTTCACGCCTTCTAGGATGACCATAATTTTAAAAAAGAAATTACATAAATGTTGATAAGGAGATGGAGAAATTGGAAGACTAATAGTGCAGCCAAGGTGGAAAACAGTATGGGAGTTATCAAAATGTTTAGACTGCATTAACAATAATCCATAAATTCCATTCTTAGGAATATATCCAAGAGAAAAGAAAACACATACCCACTAAAAAACTTGTAGAAGCACGTTTATAGTAGCATTATTGTTGTTAATAGTAAAAAAATAGAAACTGAACATACATCAACTGAAGGATGAGTACAAAAATGATGAAATATTAGTCAGCTATAAAGAGGAATGAAGTACTGATACATGTTACCACATGGATAAACTTTAAAAGCATCATGTTAAGTGAAAGAAACAAATGTCAAAATATCAAATATTGTATGATTCTATTTATGTGAAATGTTCAGAAAAGAAAATTCATAGAAATAGAAAGTAGGTTAGTAGTTTCTTAGTCCTAGTGGGATGGGGATAAGCATAGAGTGACAGGTAATGGGTACAGGGCTTATTTTTATTTTAATGAAAATGTTCTAAAATTGACTGTGTTGTCATTCACATAACTCCATGAATATACTAAGAAACATTGAATTGTACACTTTAAATGGGTGAAATATATGGTATTTAAATTATGTCTCAATAAAGCTATTATTTAAATTTTTCAAAAGCCTTGAACTAAATGAAAATACAAATCACCAAATCAATATATGTGGAATATAGCTAAGACAGTTATTAGAGATAAATTTATAGCATTAATGCTAACATTAGAAAAGAAGAAAGGTTGGGAATATGGTCAAGTTAGCAAAGAAGATCTTCAGCTCACCTCTTCTGGGAACACTAAAATTACAATTTACAAAGTGACTACTGATGAGAAAGACTGGAAAACTAGCAGAAAGTTCTATAATGAAAATATAAGAAACAAACCACAATGAGGTGGGTAGAAGTGGCAGGACCACAGTGCAGTTAAAACCCATACCCCAACCCAAGTTGGTGACCCACAAATGGGATGACAGATTCAATTGCAGAGGTTTTCCCCAAAGATAGAAAGGTCTGAGCCCCACATTAAGCTTCATAGTCCAGGTGAAGAGTGGAGGTTGCAAAGACCACCCTCCAGAAAGCTTTTCTTTGAAGACCTGCAGGGCTTAATTTGGGAGAAGCAGAGGGCTGTGGGAAATAGATACTTCACTCAAAATACATAAATAAAATTTCCCATGCTCTGGGACCCAGGGAAGAAGCAGTAATTTGAAAGGAGCTTGCGTCAAACCCACCTACTAATCTTAGAGAGCCTCCCAGAGAGGCAGGATGCAAGAGTTTACCCTTGCGGCCTAGAGCTTAGTGACAGCCATTTGGTAGAGCACCTCTGAGAGGGTAACAGGAAGGAAGGCCAAGGGTCTCCAAACGGAGGAATTATCCTGCAAGTGTCAGATATTTTTTACCTCTCTCTTAAGTGGCAGGAGGAAATAAACAAGTGTTAGATTTTTCCTTCTTTATATACAAATTTAAAAAGAGGTTTCTCTTAAAATTCTGCGTTGCCATGATGACCCCTGGCTCCACCTGAACTTAGCTTTTCTCAAAGCTTGAGCTAACCAATGTGTCTTTCTTACGGAAATGTTTGTCTTAAGCTATGTTAATGAACTATGTATTTATTTATCCTAGACTCTTTCTTCAGTTGTTGTTTTCTTTAATCCTGGAATATTTTTCTTATGTGGAACCACTACTTATTTATGTCTTCCCACTAACTGGACATACCCTAAGTCCAAGGGCAGCAAGATGGTAGGTGCTAGAGCAGCGACTGTGAGGTGCTGGAGCAGCTGTGAGGAGATACCCCATATCCAAGGGCAAAGGAGAAGCCCCAGCAAGATGGTAGGAGAGGCGAAATTGCGTTTAGAAGCAAACTCTGTACAACCCAGAGATGGTCAGAGGGCTCAAACAAACCTTGTGCACACCATGACCAAGAGACCCCACAGAGACTGAGACAGAACTGTGTCTGAGTGTCTCCTGTGGAGATATGGGGCAGCAGTGGACTGCCACAGAGGCAGGGGCTCTGGGTGCAGCAAACTTGGGTATGGCATAAGCCCTCTTGGAGGAGGTCACCTTGAACCCCACCATAGAGCTGCCAAATCTTGCACAGGACTGGAGAAATAGACTCTTGGAGGGCACAAACAGAACACTGTGAGCACCAGGACCTAGGAGGAAGGAGCAGTGACCCCCACAAGAGACTAACCCAGACTTGCCCATAAGTGTCCAGTAGTCTTTGGTGGAAGTGTGGGTTGGTAGTGGCCTGCTGCAGGGTTGGGAGCACTGAGTGTAGCAGTGCGTGCATGCTATTGTTGAAGGAGGTCACCATTATCTTAATTATCTCCACCATAGTTTGGTAAATAACAGGGAGGGAACACAGCTTCACCCATCAACAGAAAATTGGATTAAAGATTTGCTGAGGATGGCCCCGCCCATCAGAACAAGACCCAGTTTCCCTCTCAGTCAATCTCTCCCATCAGGAAGCTTCCATAAGCCTCTTAACCTTCTCCATCAGAGGGCACATAGACTAAAAACTACAATCACAGAAAACTAACCAATCTAACCACATGGACCACAGCCTTGTCTAACTCCAGGAAACTATTAGCCATGCCGTGTAGGGTCACCCAAGATGGACGGGTCATGGTGGAGAGTTCTGACAAAATGTGGTCCATTGGAGAATGGCAAGTGGGAATGGCAAACCACTTCACTATTCTTGCCTTGAGAACCCCATGAACTCTATGAAAAGGCAAAAAGATAGGGCACTAAAAGATAAACTCCCCAGGTCGGTAGCTGTCCAATATGCTACTGGAGATCAGTGGAGAGAGAACTCCAGAAAGAATGAAGAGACAGAGTCAAAGCAAAAACAACACCTAGCTATGGCTGTGATTGGTGATAGAAGTCTGATGCTGTAAAGAGTAGTACTGCATAGGAACCTGGAATGTCAGGTCCACGAATCAAGGCAAATTGGAAGTGGTCAAACAGGAGATGGCAAGAATGAACGTTGACATTTTAGGAATCAGTGAACTAAAATGGACTGGAATGGGTGGATTTAACTCAGATAACCATTATATTTATGACTGTAGGCAATAATCCCTTAGAAGAAGTGGAGTAGCCATCATACTAAACAAAAGAGTATGAAATGCAGTACTTGGATGCAGTCTCAAAAATGACAGAATGATCTCTGTTCATTACCAAGGCAAGTTATTCAATATCACAGTAATACAAGTCTATGCCCCAACAATGATGCCAAAGAAGCTGAAGTTGAATGGTTCTATGAAGACCTACAAAACCTTCTAGAACTAACAACCAAAAAAGATGTCCTTTTCATTATAGGGTACTGGAATGAAAAAGTCGGAAGTAAAGAAATACCTGTAGTAACAGGAAACTTTGACTTTGGAGGACAGAATGAAGCAGGGCAAATGCTAATAAAGTTTGCCAAGAGAACACACTGGTCGTAGCAAACACACTCTTCCAACAACACAAGAGAAGACTCTACACATAGACGTCACGAGATGGTCGATACCAAAATCAGATTGATTATATTCTTTGCAGCCAAAAATGCAGAAGCTTTATACAGTCAGCAAAAACAAGAGTGGGAGCTGACTGTGGCTCAGATCATAAACTCCTTATTGCCAAATTGAGACTTAAACTGAAGAAAGTGGGGAAAACCACTAAACCATTCAGGTATGACCTAAATCAAATCCCTTACAATTATACAGTGGAAGTAACAAATAGATTCAATAACTGATAGAATGCCCGAAGAACTATGGACTGAGGTTTGTGATATTGTACAGGAAGCAGGGATCACGACCATCCCCAAGAAAAGGAAATTCAAACAGGCAAAATGGTTGTCTGAAGAGTCCTTACATACAGCTGTGAAAAGAAGAGAAGTGAAAGGCAAAGGAGAAAAGGAAAAATATACCCATTGAAATGCAAAGTTCCAAAGAATAGCATAGAGAGATAAGAAAGCCTTTCTCAGTGATCAATGAAAAGAAATAAAGGAAAACAACAGAATGGGAAAGACTAGAGATCTCTTCAAGAAAAGTAGAGATACCAAGGGAACATTTCATGCAAAGATGGGCACCATAAAGGACAGAAATGGTAGGGACCTAACAGAAGCAGAACATATTAAGAAGAGATGGTAAGAATACACAGAATTATACAAAAAAGGTCTTCACAACCCACATAATCATGATGTTATGATCACTCAGCTAGAGCCAGACGTCCTGGAATGTGAAGTCAAGTGGGCCTTAGGAAGCATCACTACAAACAAAGCTGGTGGAGGTGATGGAATTCCAACTGAGCTATGTCAAATCCTAAAAGATGATGCTGTGAAAGTGCCTCACTCAATATGCCAACAAATCTGGAAAACTCAACAGTGGTCACAGGACTGGGAAAGGTCAGTTTTCATTCCAATCCCTAAGAAAGGCAATGCCAAAGAATGCTCAAACTACTGCACAATTGCACTCTTCTCATACACTAGTAAAGTAATGCTCAAAATTCTCCAAGCCAGGCTTCAACAATACATGAACCATGAACATCAGGTTGTTCAAGCTGGATTTAGAAAAGGCAGAGGAACCAGAGAACAAATTACCAACATCTTCTGGATCATCAAAAAAGTAAGAGAGTTCCAGAAAAACATCTATTTCTGCTTTATTGACTATGCCAAAGCCTGTGACTGTGTGGATCACAATAAACTGTGGAAAATTCTGAAAGAGATGGCATACCAGACCACCTTACCTACCTCCTGTGAAATCTGCATGCAGGTCAGGAAGCAACAGTTAGAACTGGACATGGAACAACAGACTGGTTCCAAATTGGGAAAGGAATATGTCAAGGCTGTATATTGTCACCCTGCTTATTTACCTTATATGCAGAGTACATCATGAGAAATGCTGGGCTGGATGAAGCACAAGCTGTAATCAAGATTGCCAGGAGTAATATCAATAACCTCAGATATACAGATGACATCTCCCTTATAGCAGAAAGCAAAGAAGAACTAAAGAGCCTCTTGATGAAAGTGAAAGAGGAGAGTGAATAAGTTGGCTTAAAGATCAGCATTCAGAAAACTAAGATCATGGCATCTGGTTTCATCATTTCATGGCAAATAGATAAGGTAACAGTGGAAACAGTTACATACTTTTTTTTTTTTAATGCTCCAAAATCACTGCAGATGGTGACTGCAGCCATGAGATTAAAAGTTGCTTACTCCTTGGAAGAAAGTTATGACCAACCTAGACAGCATGTTAAAAAGCAGAGACATTACTTTGCTAACAAAGGTCTGTCTAGTCAAAGCTATGGTTTTTCCACTAGTCATGTATGGATGTGAGAGTTGGACTGTAAAGAAAGCTGAGCACTGAAGAATTAATGGTTTTGAACTGTGGTGCTGGAGAAGACTATTGAGCATCCCTTGGACTGCAAGGGTAACCAACCAGTCCATCCAAAAAGAAATCAGTCCAGAATATTCATTGGAAGGACTGATATTGAATCTGAAACTCCAATACTTTGGCTACCTGATGCGAAGAACTGACTCATTTGAAAAGACCCTGATGTTGGGAAAGATTTAAGCAGATGCAGAAGGGGATGACACACGATTAGATGATTGGATGGCATCACTGACTCAATGGGTATGAGTTTGAGTAAACTCCAAGAGTTGGTGATGGACAGAGAGGCCTGGCATGCTGCAGTCCATGGGGCTGCAAAGAGTTGGACATGAGTGAGCGACTGAACTGAACTTGGTTCTACCTAAGACTCAGAGCCAACTTGACAAACCAGTATGTTTTACTCATGCAAAAATTCTCTTAAGCTATGCTAATTAGACTGTATTTGCTTGTAAACCTGCCTTTCATCAATATCCATCTCAATCATTTTAAGGCCCAGGACAACTCACTTTGTGCTGATGTTATCTCAAAATGCATGTTGTGGGTGAGAGACCTGGTGGCAGTCTCTGTTTTTGAGCCATTTCCTTTCTCTAATTAGCAAATAGTAAGTGGCTACAGTATCCTTGCCTGGAAAATCCCATGGACATTGAAGCCTGGTGAGCTGCAGTCCATGGGGTCACAAAGTTTGAGGCACGACTGAGAGACTAACACTTACTTGCTTACTTACTTACTTAGCTATATAACATCCAGCTAAAGTGTAGCAAGGGGGCACTCTTTCTGCCGCCTTCTGTCTATGTCAGAAGCTTTCTCTATCTCTTTTATATTTTAAGAAAACTTTATTACACGAAAGTTTTGAGTGATCAAGCCTCGTCACTGGCCCCAGATTGATTTATTCTCCCCCAGAGTCCAAGAATCTTTCACCATCTACCGTTAAGTTACTGATGCTGACAAGCACCGTTTAAAACCTCAGTAAATTAAAAAAAAAAAAAATGAAATTATATCAAGCATCTTTTCTGATCACAATATTATGAGATGAGCTATCCATTACAAGAAAAAAAAAA
>NC_057419.1:57697774-57699879 GCF_019320065.1 Cervus canadensis
CATAAGTCTATTCTTTATATCTGTTTCTCTATCACTTCCCTGCAAATAAATTCTTCAGTGTCATCTCTCTAGATTCTGTATATAGAGCTTAGTATATGATATTTATCTTTCTCTTTCTGACTTACTTCACTCTGTATAGTAGGCTCTAGGTTCATCCACCTCATTAGAACTGACTCAAATGCATTCTTTTTAATGGCTGAGTAATATCCCATTGTTTATATGAACAAAAACTTCTTTATCCATTCATCTGTTGATGGACATCTAGGTTGCTTCCATGTTCTAGCTATTGTAAATAGTGCTGCAATGAACAGTGGTATACATGTGTCTCTTTCAATTTTGGTTTCCTCAGGGTATATGTCAAGGAGTAGGATTGCTGGGTCATATGGTGCTTTTATTCCTACTTTTTAAAGGAATCTCCATACCATCTTCCACTGTGCCTGTATCAATTTATATTCCTACCAACAGTGCGAGAGCATTCCCTTTTCTTCACACCTTCTCCAGCCTTTCTTGTTTGTAGACTTTTTGATGATGGACATTCTGACCATTGTGAGGTGGATGATGGACATTCTGACCATTGTGAGGTGATATCTCATTGTAGTTTTGATTTGCAATTCCCTAATAATGAGCCATGTTGAGCATCTTTTCATGTGTTTGTTAGCCATCTGTATGTCTTCTTTGGGAAAATGTCTATATAGGTCATTTTTCCTATTTGTGATTGGGTTGTTTGTTTCTCTGATATTGAGTGTATGAGCTGCTTGTATATTTTGAAAATTAATTCTTTGTCAGTTGTTTCATTTGCTATTATTTTCTCCCATTTTGAGGGTTCTCTTTTCACCTTGCTTATAGGTTTCTTTATTGTGCAAAGGCTTTTAAGTTTAATCAGGTCCCACTTGTTTACTTTTGTTTTTATTTCCATTGCTCTAGGAGGTGGGTCATAGAGGATCTTGCTTTGATTTATGTTATCGAGAGTTCTGCTTAGGTTATCTTCTAAGAGTTTTATAGTTTCTGGTCTTACATTTAGGTCTTTAATCCATTTTGAGTTTACCTTTGTGAATGGTGTTAGAAAGTGTTCTAATTTCATTCTTTTACATGTAACTGTTCAGCTTTCCCAGCACCAATTTATTGAAGAGGCTGTCTTTGCACCATTGTATATTCTTGCCTCTTTTGTAAAAAACAAGGCACCCATAGGTGCATGGATTTATTTCTGGGCTTTCCATCTTGATTCATTGTTCTATATTTCTGTTTTTGTGCCAGTACCATACTGTCTTGATGACTGTAGCTTTGTAGTATAATCTGAAGTCAGGACGGTTGATTCCTCCATCTCCATTCTTCTTTCTCAAGACTGCTTTGGCTTTTCAGGGTCTTTTGTTTTCCATATGGATTGTGAAATTTTTTGTTCTAGTTCTGTGAAAACTGCCATTGATAATTTGATATGAATTGCATTGAATCTGTAGATTGGTTTTGATAGTATAGTCATTTTCATAATATTGATTCCTTCTACCCAAGAACATAGAATGCCTCTCTATCTGTTTATGTCATCTTTGACATCTTTCGTCAATGTCTTACAATATTCTGTGTACGATCTTTTGTCTTCTTGTGTGTGTGTGTTAGTTGCTCAGTTGTGTCCGACTCTTTGAGACCCCATGGACTGTAGCCCATCAGACTTCTCTGTCCATGGGATTCTCCAGGCAAGATTACTGGAGTGGATTGCTATTTCCTTCTCCAGAGGAACTTCCCAACCCAGGGATCAAACCCTGGTCTCCTGCATTGCAGGCAAATTCTTTACCATTTGGGCTACAGGGAAGACCTGTTGTCTCCTTAGGTGAGTTTATTTATATATATTTTTTGTTGCATTGGTGAATGTGATTGATTCTTTAATTTCTATTTCTGAGTTTTCATTGGTAGTATATAGAAATGCAAGTGTTTTCTGTGTATTGATTTTGTATCCTGCAACTTTGCTAAATTCACTGATCAGCTCTAGTAATTTTCTGATACTATCTTTAGGGTTTTCTATGTACAGTATCATGTCATCTGCAAATAGAGCTTTACTTATTCTTTTCCAATCTGGATTCCTTTCTTTTTTTTTTTTTTTTTTTTTTTTTTTG